>NC_056747.1:1095238364-1095538364 GCF_019279795.1 Protopterus annectens | reverse complement strand
ACAGAGAAAGGTCTATGCCATTCTGTTTTACATAGCTGATGGGACAGAGAAAGGTCTATGCCATTCTGTTTTACATAGCTGATGGGACAGAGAAAGGTCTATGCCATTCTGTTTTACATAGCTGATGGGACAGAGAAAGGTCTATGCCATTCTGTTTTACATAGCTGATGGGACAGAGAAAGGTCTATGCCATTCTGTTTTACATAGCTGATGGGACAGAGAAAGGTCTATGCCATTCTGTTTTACATAGCTGATGGGACAGAGAAAGGTCTATGCCATTCTGTTTGACATAGCTGATGGGACTGCAAAAGGTCTATGCCATTCTGTTTTGCATAGCTGATGGGACAGAGAAAGGTCTATGCAATTCTGTTTTGCATAGCTGATGGGACAGAGAAAGGTCTATGCCATTCTGTTTTACATAGCTGATGGGACAGAGAAAGGTCTATGCCATTCTGTTTTACATAGCTGATGGGACAGAGAAAGGTCTATGCCATTCTGTTTTACATAGCTGATGGGACAGAGAAAGGTCTATGCCCTTCTGTTTTACATAGCAGATGGGACAGAGAAAGGTCTATGCCATTCTGTTTTGCATAGCTGATGGGACAGAGAAAGGTCTATGCCATTCTGTTTTACATAGCTGATGGGACAGAGAAAGGTCTATGCCATTCTGTTTGACATAGCTGATGGGACCGCAAAAGGTCTATGCCATTCTGTTTTACATAGCTGATGGGACAGAAAGGTCTATGCCATTCTGTTTTGCATAGCTGATGGGACAGAGAAAGGTCTATGCCATTCTGTTTTACATAGCTGATGGGACAGAGAAAGGTCTATGCCATTCTGTTTTACATAGCTGATGGGACAGAGAAAGGTCTATGCCATTCTGTTTTACATAGCTGATGGGACAGAGAAAGGTCTATGCCATTCTGTTTTACATAGCTGATGGGACAGAGAAAGGTCTATGCCATTCTGTTTTACATAGCTGATGGGACAGAGAAAGGTCTATGCCATTCTGTTTTACATAGCTGATGGGACCGCAAAAGGTCTATGCCATTCTGTTTTACATAGCTGATGGGACAGAGAAAGGTCTATGCCATTCTGTTTTACATAGCTGATGGGACAGAGAAAGGTCTATGCCATTCTGTTTTACATAGCTGATGGGACAGAGAAAGGTCTATGCCATTCTGTTTTACATAGCTGATGGGACAGAAAAAGGTCTATGCAATTCTGTTTTGCATAGCTGATGGGACAGAGAAAGGTCTATGCCATTCTGTTTTGCATAGCTGATGGGACAGAGAAAGGTCTATGCCATTCTGTTTTACATAGCTGATGGGACAGAGAAAGGTCTATGCCATTCTGTTTGACATAGCTGATGGGACAGAGAAAGGTCTATGCCATTCTGTTTTGCATAGCTGATGGGACAGAGAAAGGTCTATGCCATTCTGTTTTACATAGCTGATGGGACAGAGAAAGGTCTATGCCATTCTGTTTTACATAGCTGATAGGACAGAGAAAAGTCTACGCCATTCTGTTTTACATAGCTGATGGGACAGAGAAGGTCTATGCCATTCTGTTTTACATAGCTGATGGGACAGAGAAAGGTCTATGCCATTCTGATTTACATAGCTGATGGGACAGAGAAAGGTCTATGCCATTCTGTTTGACATAGCTGAGAGGTATGGTTGTGATTCCGACTGTAAGGTATGAAAGAGATGAATAAACTAAAATGGGTTCATTGGTATTTTACTAACAGAATAAGTGACACAAGAAATGCTGGTTGCAAAGAAAGACTTCCACAACTGAAATTAAGGATTTTAATTCAGACTTTTCAGAGGTAATATTTGTTATTTTGTTGATGTATATTTGTTGTAATAACAAGATGCTAACTGGTATATTAGGTGTAACTTCATGAAATACCTCATACCACACAAGAAATATTAGGGGTGGAAATATTTAAATTCAATAGCAACCTGAAGAAAGATACTTTAGAATACAGGAAGCTATTTTATGTAATTATTTGCAATAATAGGTGAGTCAGGTTACTTTAAGATTTCACTTGACTAGAGGGCTGGTAGCAGGATATATAACCCTGACTTCTCTTGGACACAGCTACTCCACACCAAAGTCGACTACGTAAATAAAAGGCCCACTGATACTGGAAACACTGTGCATACAGCTCAGCTCGAACAGTGGAACAAAACAGTATGATTCCAAAACAGATGTCACCAACAGTTTAATTTCAAACAAATATCACCAACAGGTTAAGCGCTTTCATCTGACTAGCAGACTTCATCAGAACAAACTTAATTGAAACTTAATTCATTAAATACCATGAATTTTTGGCGCCAAACACATAGATTGAATCTCTTAAAGAAGAAATGATTGTCTTAAAGAATTATATACAATTCCTGCACCTGTTCATATGTATTTCTAATGTCCAAATATATACCCTATACTTTATATGCTAAATAGCAATAAACATGTTACATAAAATATTTAAAATATATATTCAATAATAAATACACTATTTTAAAATATGCTTATTTAAAATTTGTTAATGCATAAATGCATATCAAATTCATATCAAACTTCAACAAATATGAATTTTTAAAAAACATAAGATCATATATAAATTGTTTGTAATTGATTACAACAAATATAATTTAAACAAAGTTGAACAAAATTAAGACAAAATTAAATGTGGTTTAATACTAATAAAATCATTAATGCCAGGGTATCTAGTGGGATCAGTGAAAATTTGCCATCTACTCTCCTTCATAGCCAATAGGGCTTTGATATTCCCACCATATGGTGATATACCCACCGTATCTAGGATAATAAATTTGAAATGATGCGTGTCACCACTATGGTCTATATGTCGATATAACGCATTCTTTTTATCCTTGCTTCTAATACAATATAAATGGTCATAAATGCATCGTTTGAACTGTCTCTCAGTCTTTCCTATGTAGAAGGCGTTGCATTCCACACAGGTAGCTAAGTAAACCACATATTTAGTGTTGCAATTTCCACCCCTACTGTAAATGTATGTCTGATTAAAATTATCTAACTTACAACCCTCAACCTCATTTATGCAAAAGCACTGGTTACACGCTCCACATTTTTTGGTACGAACACTTCCCTTATTTTTACCTTTATCACGTCTATGAATTTCCAACAGCTTCTTAATATTGAAACCAGTCTTGTAAACAATCTTAGGATGTATACCTACAACTTTCAAAATATAATCATCCCTCGTTGCCAAATTCCAATGTTCTTTTAAGATGGCTTCTATATATTCACCGACAGGTGAATACATAAGTACACACACTAATTTACTTGGTTCAAGCTTTTGTTTCATATTATGTATAGTGGCACCAGCACACATATTCCCTAATAATGGTACATATTTACTACCCCATTCACTAGTGACATATTTGACTACATCATTCAATAGTCTCAATGGATACCCCCTTGCTATATTTACCACCTCATTTTACCTCATACAGTTGCCTCTGGAAGTTTCTTATCTGCTAATGCATAAATGGTAAATTTGCTCTGCTGCTGTTTCTAATAATGACTGATTGCTTTATTTAATGTGTCATGTCATTTTAAGGGATATGGACTTTATGTTCGATATAATACACCATCAGTATGTGTTTATATTAAAATACAGAACTACAATTTCCTGCAGCCTGGTTTAAGATAACACTGTCCCAATAAAGGATAAAATGAGTTATCAGAAAATGAATGTATGATTCTGTAGTAAGCTCAACAGTTGCACATGTCTTTTCGCTACTAATGTTAAGTATAAGGAAGTTTTCATTAAATTATACATTTAAATTGCAGATCTACATCCCATAACACAGAAAAGTCTTGATGAGTGGATGGGAAATAGGAAATACACCCCAGGGATCACTTCTGTGTCTCTGCTCGACAGTGGCACAGGAAAATAACTTTCTTGGGTGGCGTAAGCTATGGAACCTTGCTGGCTAGGCTTACATAGGCCCTTGGGCCGATAGCCTAGTACCAACCTATGAACCTATAAGGTTAGACTTCAGTTATAATGTTATTAGTGGTAAAAGCATTGCACACACCCAGTACCCAGTTACATGTCTTTGCAATCAATAAAGCAAGTGAATTTTTAAAGTGTGTTTGTATGAGGATGTATTCCCATGTACCCCCAGTGTAGGGCCATACTCCTCATACTTCTGATTTTTAAATATACTAACACCAAGTTGGAGAAAAGGAAATGTAGTTGGTATATGTAGAAATGGCTTAGTGAGGGTGAAACCCTGACATTGGTGTTATGGGCACAGCTGCCTGCAAAATACAAATTTGTCAAGAGGTTACCTGTTTATTAATCCCATGATGATGTAATAGGCATCAAGATGACAGTCAGGTAACTGGTCAAGGTAAGCTCAAATAATGGTAAGTCTATGTATACCCTTCAGTTTTATTGGTAATGAGGTCTGCAAGTTACAAAATCCACAATTTATATCAGCCATAGGTGATGGAAAGAAAACAAACCCAGGTACTTTGACTCTATTTAATGCAAAAATGCAATCTTTTGTGGACCACTGTCAATGAATGGATCATGTTTTTAATAGCTACTGACATTACAACTAAAGACTAGGAAAAAGCTATAGTTCTTTATGTTATGGACAGAGATCTACAGTTTAATGAGAACTTCCTTACAGCTACCATTAGTAATGAAAAGGCATATATGCAACTGTTAGTCTTATTGCAAAAGGGTTGTGTTGATGCAGTTAGTAGGTACAAGGCTTTTAAGATTTATTCTAGACAGTGTGCAAGCCAGCCACAAAATGCACATACACACTAACTTAGACACTACACAAACACAACTACAGGGAGTTTGGAAGTTCACCAATTAAGCTACTGCATGCTTTTGGGAGATAGGAAATTGGACTACCAAGAGAAAATCCACACGGATCTAAACAGTATGTGCAGATTCCACACAGAAGGCACCCAGCCAAGAATCAAACTGGAGAATCTCTTGTTGTGATGCAGCAATGCTAATCATTGTACCATAGCTGTACCATCTATTACAGAATAATTTGATCCTAAACCTTGGGAGACAGACATAAATTACAGTCTTGTATTAAAAAGCCTGCTGGCTTCATTAATAAAATATGCAGCATATTTGAGAAAATTAGCCTAAAACTGTAATTATGGAAAGACTTTACAAATGGAATATATAATCAATGCATAAAAAAGCTATTATCACTAATTAACTTGACATTTGAAAATTCTTTAAATATTACTTTTGCAGGGGAAGTTGAAAATAAACATGTGCAAGGCTTGCAAGCAGCTCAACTGTTGCAAGTTGCACAGAACTAAGAAAAAGGAAAATGTAGTACAGGATATGGCCCCAAAAATTAGATTGCACCAATGCTGAGGTTTATTACAGGTATATTGGTAGACATAACACAGCTTCTCAAGGAAAATATCAATCTTATTTTACATTTGTTTACCAGGAGAGTCTGCTTGGACAGTCTGTCCATTTTCGGCAGTGGCCTAAGGAAAAAAGCTCCAGTATGACTAATCCATCCATCCATCCTCACCCTCTTTGTCCCATTTTGCATATGGGATCAGGGTATCACTTGAACAGCGACAATCATCTTGAGCCAAGGTTTACACCATTGGGTGGATAGCCCTGCCAAAGTAGTTCATACGTTCCACTCACTCAAACCTAGGGCCAATTTAGAATGTCCAATCCACCTACTGCATGTCTTTGGAATGTGGGAGGAAACCAAAGCACCCGGAGGAAACTCATGCAACCACAGGGAGGACATGCAGACTCCACACAGAAAGCACCCCAGCCAACAATCGAACTAGAGAACCACTTTCTGTCAGGTGACAACGCTAACCACTGCACCACCGCAGCTGCTAGTATGGCTAATAACAGTGTATAAATCAATATACATAACAATATCCATAACAATAACAATGACAATGTGCTGGACAAGCTCAGTTAAGACAATCCAGTATGGCTATTAACAGTAAATAAAATCAGTAAACATGCTAATGATCTAGGTAAAGTATTGAGTTACAATATAGGACAGCAAAGGCTCCCATGGAGATACTCTTTACAGCAGTTCAGCATACATACAAGCTTAGAATTAATACAAACACAAAAAAAATTGGCATTTGCATGTGACAGCAAATGAAAAAATGTTATGCTTGTGGCAAAATTAAACACATGGGAAGATAATTAATTAATTTAGTTATTAATTAATTACATAATTAATCAAGTAATTAATAATTAACCAATTAATTAATTAATAATTAATTAGTTCATTCATTCATTTGTTCATCCATCCAGTCTCTGACATCTACATTATCATTTTTAGAGTTGCTGGGCAGATACAGAGTTTATCTTAACAAGCACTGCGCGAAAGACAGAGAACCATCCTGGAGAGAGTGTCACACCATTTTAGGATACATAGACATAGTCATATATACACAACACAAGCCAGTATTAAAAGGTAAATATTAAAAAACACACATGGCAAAAGAGATTCAAGTAAACTCTTACTGTACACATATTTTTGTTAAAGAGGAAGATGCAAAATACCCCAAGGAAACATTTCTAACAAGTGTGCAAAATATTAATGTGAAAAAGTTAACCTATTTTTAGTAGAAATGCACCTTTATGAAAAGGCTACACAGTGAGGGTAATAAATTCCTGATGGCTTGAACAGAGCTTTAAAGAACTCCTAACACTGTTTTATAATTTACTAATATTGTATTAAAAATGTATACAGGAAAACCTAGTTAAAAATGACTGGAAAAAATGGTTGTAAAGAATAAAACATTACCTTTTCTAATAGCAAACCATAGTGGTTCCAGCTTACATTGGAGAAACAGAAGAAATAAAATTAATTCAGAATGGGGAGAAACAAACATTTTAAACATGAAACTCTGGAGAAGGTGCTTATGAAACAAGAAACATAGTCAAAGAAAAATGGAATATTTTAAAAATAGTTGCATTCATGTTGCAGCAGGTATCAAAGCTTGATTTTTTTCAAACTCTAAATTACTTCTTTGTGTTAAATGTACTAAGTCAGAAGAAGAAATAAATAGAGAAAAAAAATAACTAATCTTCAAATGTATTTATTTATTGACATTTGATTACTGGGATAGTACACTGAGCCGTGAAGCCCATTTTCAGTGGACACTCATGGAAAAAGCTCCAGCAATACAGTGCATGTAACAATCTTGTGCAATTAAAATCTTGAACAATTAAAAGAAATTGTATAGGCAAGTTAATCTTCCAGAGAATATTTACAGTGGGCTGCTCCTCTTGTAACTATATTGAACCTTAGCAGTATTGTTTGTAGAGATAATAAATTAACTGCTAACTAGGCTGTATCTTTTCAATAATCCTTATCTTGAGTAAAAATGTGTTTGCATTGTTGTTGCTGCTGCATGTGGTGGTGGTGAGGGTCAGAAGCTTTCTGAATCAGTAAGAAGTCATGCTGATCAACAAATGATTCTGGATGATCAGCTGGAGAAATACTCAACCATGAACATTCATAAAGGTCTATATAGATACAAACGATTCCCTCTTACAGTGTCTCTGTATCTGTTGTATTTCAGAGGGCTATAAAAAGCTTATTATAAGGTTCATAGGTTCATAGGTTCATACTAGGCTATCTGCCCTAGGGCATTTATAAGCCTAGTCAGAATGTGTTTGGCTTTTGCCACCCATTTTAAATTTATTTTGCTATGCCCTTTTTCGAGGTTAGTATACTGTGCCTCTATCTAACAGTGACACAGAAGTGATACCCGGGGTAAACCTACGATCTCCCATCCACTCATCAAGATTCCTCTTGAAGAGAGTCAATGAGGGACTCTGCCTAACCTGGACTGGGATTTTATTCCAGAGTGAAGGAAGCCTCTGGGTTATGAATCTGTCCCTCCAGCATGTCCTATTTATTTCAGTGCTGAGGTTCAAGTCTCTTGAGCGCGTAGCTCGATGGGATTTGGATTTTCTGAGGTGCAGCATGTCCATTAATTCCGGGTTGGACATGGCTTTATACATCAGGCACAGATCTCCTCTGAACAGGCGGTATGCCACTGAGTAGAGCTGGAGTTTCTTTAACCGGGCAGCATATGGCATCTGTTTGAGCCCTTTGATCCTCTTGGTGAGGTACTTTTGGGGTCTTTCCAGTTGCTGCAGGTGTCTGGTAAGGTACATCCCAAAAGGGGCAATTTACTCAATTATGGGCCTGATGAGGGATGAGTAAAGAGGCACGATGACCTCCCTGATCTAGATGTGAATCCCTTCATGATTAGGTGGGCTATATAAAATGTTTTTCTAACCACTTTGGCCACGTGGTTGTCAAATGAGAGATTGCTATCAACTTGGGTCCCCAGGTCCCTAATTACTTCTTCTGTACTTAATGGATTTCCACCTATGTGGTAATTTGTGGGCACTTTGTTTTTGCCAAAGGGGATGACTATACACTTTTGGCATTTAGCTTGAGGCCATGGCTCTGGCACCAGTTGTCTGTTTCTATGAGGCCCTTTTGGAGGATGCTTGTGTCGGCTGGAGAGTCGATTATGGCACCCAGTTTGCAGTCATCTGCGAACTTGGTCAGCCACAGTCCTTCCGTGTTGGCCTGTACCTCCGAGAAATATATACCGAACAAGAGAGGTCCCAGGACTGAGCCTTGTGGGACACCACTTGTAACTGGTTTGGAGTCTGACATGGCTCCAGCAATTCTAACCATGTGGGTTCTGTCCTTGAGCGAGTTTGCAATCCATCTAGTGACATAGGGGTTTATATTTAAGCTGGTGAGCTTATCTATAATGCCCGAGTGGGGTATTGTATCGAAGGCTTTGCGAGGTCCAGGTAGGCTGTGTGGACCACCTTCCCTCGTCAATGGCCTTGGTGACTGTTTCAAAGAAATCAACCAGGTTTAAGAGGCAGGATCTGCCCTTAACAAAGCCGAACTGGGTAGGATCCAGTGTTTGTAGGTCCCCAATATCTTTATTTATGAGGTCCATGATGATCCTTTCCATAGCTTTGCAGACCAAGCTAGTCAGGCTTATGGGGCAATAGTTTCCAGGATCCGTTGAGGCACCACCTTTATGGAGAGGGACCACTGTTGCTGTATGCCACTCTTTGGGCACATATCCTGTAGTAAGGCTGAGATTGAACAGTAGTTTTATGTTTGGGTTTAGCTCTTCTTTGAGTTCATGTAGGACGCAGCCCGGGGCACCATCTGGTCCCATTGATGCTGTGTTTTTTGCTTTGGAGAGGGCGTCTCTTACCTGAGCATCTGAGATGTCAGGGGGGCAGCACTCTGCTGGGATAGATATTTGCCCTTTTGGTGGGGAGGGGGGGGGAGAAGTTTGCGCTGAACCTGTCAGCTAGGATGTTGGCAATGTCTGTGGGTTCGTGTATTTTTGTCATTTTGGACTAATTCTGAGCATATCTGGGAATTACCACCCAGGTTCCTAACATAACTAAAGAAAGCCTTGTGATTATCCTTAGTGTCCTGTGCAATTTTTCTCTCGAAGCTGGCCTTAGACAATTTTATGTGTGCCCATAGTTTTTTGCTAATACTTATCAGTGATGCCTTCCCTTTTTGGGATTTTGCTTTATCATTTAGTAGCTTCCTCCTTCTATTGTATAGTTTGTTTATGGCTGGGGTCCACCAGACAGGACGTCTGCCTTTGGAGGATTGGGTCTTGGTTTTATTTGGGATCGCATGATCTATGCTTTCCTGAAGGTGTTCATAGAATGCGTTTATAAAGGATTCTGCGGTCTGGGCTGTATTTTCCACAGGCCCGGGGGCTTTGAAGGATTCCACCTCAGTTTTGAGGAGTGTAAAATTTGCTTTAGAGAAGTTTTTCACTGTGGTTTTCTGGGCAGGGGGTGGGGTCGGGATGTGAATATCCAGTGAGATTAGTTTATGGTCTGATCTTACCAGTGAGGGATACACTTCTGGTCTGGAGCATAGAGTCCCCATGTTGGTGATGATCAGGTCCAGTATGTTTTCCCCTCTTGTGGGAGTGGTAACAAGTTGTTCCATAGCATTTGAGTTTATAAATTCTAGGAACCTTTGGGCTACGGTGTTGGAGCTAGAGTAATGCTCCCAGTCTATGTTTGGGTAGTTGAAGTCGCCCAATATAATGGTGTTTGGAGAGACCTTCATATTTTCCAGTGTTCTCAGGAAGGCCGAGTGGGGTTCCTGGGTTTGGGAGGGTGGTCTGTAGCAGGCTATAAACTGGAAGGCAGTTTTACCCACTGTTAGTTGCACATGGATAGTCTCTGATGCTTCGTGCTTTGCCACCAACCTGGAGGTGTGGGTATCTTTGATGAATATCGATACTCCCCCTCCTTTTGTGGTTCGGTCCAAGTTTTGGGGCCGAAAAAAAGCATGGTATGAGGTATAACCTGGTAGTGCTGGGGTGCTCTCCGGAGCCCTGAACCAGGTTTCTGTTACTGCACAGATATCGATGTTCTCCATGCTAAGGAGAGTTTCGAGTGCGTGCATCTTGAGGTTTACACTTCTGGCGTTGAGTAGCATTACTCTTAGTTTCTTATCCCTTGTGATACCTATGGAGGTGGGTTTGTCTTTTGAGCCTTGCCTAAAAAAGGCACTATGGGGTAGCAAGAGCCTTTGCCAATATCCGAAAGCGCAGGGGTGACAGGTGCAAGCCGTCCCTAGCGAAGCATCGTGGCTTGTCGAGCATATCATCCCAAGCTGACAGGCATTGGATCCCCTTTGAATGACACCAGTACTTAAGCCAATTGTTGAAATTGATCATCTTGTCTTCATATTGTGGCATCATTCTTGGTGAGGGTAAGATGCTACTCAAGGTCAGGGTCATACCGGCCTGGGCTACATGCTCAGAGAGCTCCTTTATGTCTCTTTTCATGTAGTCCAGGGAGGTACGTCTCAGGTCATTCACACCAGCATGGACAATGACTGAGTCATATTTGTACTTGCCTTGGAGTGACCTGAGTGCTTGTGTTATGTGGCGGATCCTAGCACCTGACAGGCTGCTCACCGTGACCCTCTCATTGTTCAGCCTGGTGAGCGGGACGTCAGTGTGCCTGACGATAGAGTCACCTATTACAAGTGTATCAGGTGTGTTGTTTAGTCTTAAGGGCTGTGACTGTTTGGCACACTGGCTTTGTGAGATATGTGTTGCACGTGTTTTGTTTTGGGGTAGCGGCTGCTTGGGTGTCTGCTTTGGAGGTCTCTGCTGCTTTGGCAGATCTTTATTTAGAGCCTCCGAGTATGTTTTTGTGTGATTATGTGTTTGGTTTGCTGTCGTGGTAGGTCTATGTGAGACTGGAATTGTAGTGAGTATGGTTTCCTTCTCCTCCTGACTGGTTATGCCAGTACTGAGTTGAGAGAGCTTAGCCTCCAGTTTGGCTATATGGTTGCATTTCTCACATGTGTTGGAATTTGTTGGGAGGAGGAGAGGGTTGTCTGTGTACATGAGGCAGTTGTAACATTGCCTCAAGATTCCCAGATTCACCAGCTGGATCGGAGAGGAGATTGACAACTGACCTTTGGACATGCTAGAATAATATTGGGAATTCCTTAATAATTGAAAACCAGGGCCAGTGGGGAGTGAGGGTGTAGTGCTTTTAATTTTTAGTGCTGACTTATATAATTGCTTTAGTGAGCAAGTGCCAGGTAACTTAAGTGCAATGTGTTACAGGTAACTTAAATACAAAAACGACAAACAGTAACTTTCTTTCAACTGTGTAACACAGTCAGTTGCTTACCTGGTTATCTTACATGAAATGTAAACATTGAAAGATGCATGTTTATGTCTTAAAAGAAACGTTTTTAAGTGTAATGCATAGCATGTATAATGGATGCACATTGCATATGTGTTTACAATGTAGGCTGAAGTACAAGGTATTGTAGAGGCTCCACCTCCTTCAAATATTGAAAATATATTTGGGTTTGCAGACTTATTATACTAGATTTTACTAAATTTTGCAGCCGTGTTAAATCCTTTGCATTAATCATTGCACAAAGCTGTGAGCTGGGTATGAGGAAAAGAACCATTTACTTGTATTTTAAAATGTCTAAAATGTTTCTGTCTATTGAAGAACTAATTTTTCATTATAAGGCTAATACAGAATGCTTTCTTTGAGGTCATCCTTCATTTTATGGTCAGGGCTAGTGGGAAACTGAACATCTTATAAAAAAATGCAGAAATATTCTTCCAACCTCAGAGAAAAAAATGTGTTTTTTTCCATGTAGTTTATTAACCTCTAAATGTATTTCATATTGTAGTCTGCAGCTTGCTTTAATCAGATTGTTTACTAGGCAGATGAGCTGCCATGTATAGATGCATTTAATGTTTTTTATCTTAAACATGGTGAAGACTGAGTTTACACAATACTTCCTTGTTGCTTTTAAATATTATAAAGCAGCATCACATGTACATATTTGATTTCATTCAGGTGATTGCAATTTAAATTATTTTGCTGTGGAATTCATTTAGAAATCAGTTAGTGTTCCTTTCTGTCAATTTAGTTAGCAGAAAGATTCAAAGCTGTTAAGGACAAAAACATAGTGCAGAAGACCAAAACATGTCAAAGTGATTATAAAGGTTGAAATGGTCACTAATAAAAGAGTTAATGTGTGCTTTTGTATGTTTCATGAGCATGCACTTCAACCACTTAACTAAAGCTGGAAACAATGACCTCAGACCCTTTCAGTTCATTTGGTGTTAATATGAGCCACTCCATTTACCTTCGCAAACTTTTAAATGAAATGTTGTGTTAGCAGAAAACATGTATAGTGTGTCAGTTAGAAGAGAGGATTACGGTTTGCACTTTTAATGAGCTGTTTTCTGCTTCCATTTGACAAATATTTGTGACTGAGAGTGTCATTTAAACAGACCGTGCTCCTGGGCTGAATCTGAAAATGGTTCACATGGATCAGTGCCCTGACATGGTTGGGAAGTACAAGTAAATAACAGGGAAACTCCCACCTGTACAGAACAAAGCCCTGGGCACTGCCTCAGCATGCCAGATAGGAGTATCTTCACCTCTTACACCTACTGTTCAGTTCTGTTTGTCATGGAACAGTAATTTATGTGTTTTAAATTAGGGTTCCTATAACCAAAGACTCTAACACATATACACCAATGACAAACCGAGCTTAGAATAAATTACCTGAACACTGACCATCTTTAAGGTGGCCGTTACCATGTACCAAAATGTCTTGTTAACGTGTTGCCATCCTTTATTAAATTTAATTGAATATGTAAGCAGTTGCTGTAATTTTAGTGGACTTTTATTGACTGGTATAAGAGATAAAAAGTTGCAGATTTTATTAGGAAAGTCGTATAAGGATTGTTGAAATCATGAAAAAAACTACAGGTGCAGTTTTCCAGTGTGTCTTTGCTTATGGCATAAGCACCGTCCGTTCACATAATGATTGCCTTATGGTACTTACAAATGACTAGGTTTTCTGTCTTGGACTATGATTCCTGTTGAACAAAAGTACTCGTAACTGCTTAGAGAAGGTTTAGCATTCATTTTTGGAATTTAAAATGTTATAAATATTTGCCTGTTCATGTTTTTGCTATATCAATAGTTCACAAAACACTGGTTACCTCTTTTAATGACAATATAATTGTTCCGTAAATTAGTTAATAAAGAGTGCAGCTTTAAACAGTGCTTCAAAGACATGTGTATAACATTGTTTACAGTCAACAAAAATATTATGGTAATGCTGATGTAATAAATAGGTTGCTTATTTCAAAAAAGTCTACAGGCTTGCACATACCTGATCAAATACTGATGTTGAATGCTCTGGCCAATGCACAAGTGCATAGTGAGAAAATTGAACTTTGGGCTTGCAGAGACAGACCTTTGACACAAGTGCATGAATTCATCTTGAGAGGATGGCATAAAATCAGCAAACCAAGGTTTATGTCATGGTATTCAAGAAGGTTAAGTTAAGTTTATTGTGGGGTTCAGAGTCCTGATTTTTTTGGACAAATTTGTTCTGTAAAATGCTGTATTACTTTCATCCTGAAAAAAAAAGTCTGCTACTCCAGTCTATTGCTTCATGTCAGGATCCATTCCCAAGCTCTGCCCCCTGAGCTCTTTAGCTGAGCAGATCAGGAGCCAAAAAAAAGGACTTTGACTTCTAAAGTGAGTAGGAATCCAGTTCCTGACCATGGCCAATAACACCTTGTGTCCAGGGCAGCTGCTCCCTTTGCTGTACTCTTGCTACGCTTCTGATCCCCCCCGGATGTCCAACCCAGGGCAAGGTGCTCACTACCAACTTCCCTTTTTTGGTTCGTCCACAGCCCAAGCTGCTGGTCAATCCTGAATTGTCTGGGTCATAGTCAGGGATTTGTTCATCTATGTCACAATGCCAAGGCAGAAGTCTTTCTGGTTTTAACAAATATTCTTTCCATGTGGATGGATTTGTAAACTATGACTTCTAATGCCATAAGATGTAACTACTGGAAAACTGAGACAACATTTTAGCATAGCTGGAAATCCTAAAATGCTTCAACTTGACCAAGGTCTTCTTTTACCAGTGTTGAATTTGCAAATGTTATGAAAGGCAATGGAACTCATTGTGTAACTACTGCACCATTTCACGCCTCATCAATTAGCCTTGCAGAAAGGGATGTGTGAAAGCCAGACACAAAAGCAAACCTTCTTCAGTTACTTGATGGCATAAATAAATTCTGCTCTGATGAATCCCATTGCTAAACCTGTCTATGCCTCTGACTTCTACTCCCATAGTGTATCGATAAGAAAGTCCCTATCTGTATCAAACAAAATATGACATTTAAATACAAGGTGGAATATTAGTGTAAATAAATTATATAATAAAAGAAAGAAAAAATACTTAATGCTTAACAGATCTCATTCTACCTATTTTAAGTACATTAAGAAAGCTAGTAAAGAGCTTCAGGGACCCATATGGAAGCTCAAAGCTGAGTATAAACTTAAAGTAGCCACTAAAAGCAAAACAAACTGCAAATCTTTCTTTAACTACGTTAGGCAAGTTAAGAACTAACACACAACAATGTTTAGAGCTAGTCCAAATAATACTGCCTACTCTGACCCAAAGAAAATAGCTGATATCCTATCTGACAAATTTAGTGCAATTTTAATGGACCCACAATTATATTTATTCCACAATCCCAGCCACCCACTTACTATGGAACATTATCTCAGCCCTCGCTGATAATCATACCTCTCAACCTCTTAGAGCAAGAAATCTGGACAAAGCCTAAAATAATGGGGGGGAGGCAAACACCCAAGAATATGGACATATTTTAAATGTTGCTCTTATAAACTTAGAAAGTTGCTAAAATTATGCACGTTGTGTTAGCATGCATTTTCTGAAACATATGA
The DNA here is from genome assembly GCF_019279795.1 of Protopterus annectens. Taxonomy (NCBI): domain Eukaryota; kingdom Metazoa; phylum Chordata; order Ceratodontiformes; family Protopteridae; genus Protopterus; species Protopterus annectens. Next base: position 1,095,522,970 of record NC_056747.1, on the reverse strand, counting down.
AGACTGAAATTCAAATGTATTCCATTGTTTAGTGGCTTCAGTCATTAATGATTTGCCAGAAAAAATATAAAACCTATGATGGTAGGTTAGCATAATGTTGCAGTTGTTTACCTTACAGACACAAGGTGCAGGGCTTGATTCTCACACAAGGGAATTGTCTAGGCTTAAAATAGTCCATAAAGGCAGTCAGTCTAGTATGAACCAAGGAACAGACATAAAATATGAGGCATGAATCTGGACATTCTGCAAAAATATGGACAGTTGAGGCTGATAATGATTATAAGTACCAGATATGGCCTATCTGAACCCCTTAACATCTTTAATCTAAGCTTCTCCACTGGTTACATTCCTGAAACCTGGAAAATAGCCATTGTAGTGTTGTTACACCCTGGCAATTATAGACCCATTAGTTTAACTAACCTAATATGTAAAGCTATAGAACATTCACCCAAGACGGGACTAGCACCACACCACACTCATCACATAGTCCGCCAAAACCTACACCACCAAAACACACACATAGAAACACAAAACACACACCTACATTCACAGAGGCTCTCAATAAAAATCTGCCCAAGCAACAGAGCCCTCCAAAGCAGAAATGCTTGCAATCTCCACTCCCCAACACAACCCAACACAACCCAAATGACACATAGCCCACAAACTCAGTGTGCCACTCAACCACAGCCCATAAGGCATAACAACGTACCCAACACTCTAGTCAAAGGTGACTCTATAGTCAGGCACACTGATGTTCCACTCACTAGACTAAACAAGGAGAAAGTTACTGTCAGCTGCCTGTCAGGTGCCAGGATCCGCCACATAACGCATACACTCAGGTCATGCCACAATAAGTACAAATATGACACTGTCATTGTCCATGTTGGTGTGAATGACTTGAAACGTACCTCCCTGGACTACATGACAAGAGACATGAAGGAGCTGTCTGATCTTGTAGCCCAGTCAGGTATGACCCTAGCTCTGAGTAGCATCCTGCCATCACCCAGAATGATACCACAGGACAAGGACAAAATGATTGACTTCAATAATTGGCTAAGTTTCTGGTGTCATTCTACGGGGATCCAGTATCTGTCTGCCTGGGATGACATGATCGACAGACCAGGATGCTTTGCCAGAGATGGCTTGCACCTGTCGCCCTTGGGATTCCGGATACTGGCTAAGGCTATTGCCACCCCTATAGTGCCTATTTTAGTCAAGGTTCAAATGACAAATTCACCACTGTAACAGGTACAAGCAAGCAAAATCTGAGGGTAATGCTACTTAATGCTAGAAGACTAAACCTCAAAATGCACTCACTCGAGGCATTCCTTAAAATGGAGAACATCGACATCTGTGCAGTGTCAGAGACCTGGTTCAAGGCTCCAGAGACACCCCTGCATTACCAGGCTATAATTCATACCACACCTTTCGGCCACCTAACCTGGACTGAAACACTAAAGGTGGAGGCATGTCCATATTTATTAAGGATACCCACACCTCCAGGCTAGTTGCTCAGCATAATGCATCCAAGATTATACAAGTGCAACTAACTCTGGGCAAGACCACAATCCAAATTTTAGCTTGCTACAGAACCCCCACCATGACCCAGGATTCCCACTCCTCATTTCTAGATACACTGGAAAATATTAGGGTACAACCCAACACCCTAATAATGGGTGATTTCAACTACCCCACCATTAACTGGGAAAACTACTCATGTACCAACTCTTTAGCTCAATGTTTTCTGGAATTCATAAATTCCAATGCCTTGGATCAACTTATCCACACCCCCACCAGGGGCAGCAATATCCTAGACCTGGTCATTACCAACATGGGTGACTGGTGTTCCACACCAAAGGTCAGTTCCTCATTGGTCAGATCCGACCACAAGCTAATCACCCTAGACATCCACATCCTGTCCCCACCCCCATTAGGGAAACTACTGTAAAAAAATTCTCCAAAGACAACTTCGTGCTTATTAAGACAGAAGTGGCAAACTTCACGATACCCATGCAGACGGATAATAGAGGTATGACTGCTGAATCCTACACAATTGCACTTTATAAGCACTTACACGAGTGCATGGATCATGCTATCCCTAACAGAAGTAAGATGCTATCCTCCAAAAAAAATGAAGCCAGTCTGGTGGTCCTCTGCCATAAACAAACTCTACAACAGAAGAAAGAAACTGTTGCAAAAAAGAGTAAAATCCCATGAATGGAGGAGCTCCCTGGTCAACCTCAGTAAGAAGCAGAGATCCCTCATAAAATCCTCCAAAGCTAGTTATGAAAACAAAATTGCCACAGATTCTAAAGACAACAACAAAGCATTCTATAGCTATGTCAAGAATCTCAATGGCAGCACTCAGATCTGCTCTGAGTTACAGCACAATGGCACTAAATATACAGAACCAACTGATATTGCCAACATCCTGGCAGATAGGTTCAGTGATAACTTTACCCCCCTCTCACCCCCTAAAGGGCCCATCTCTATACCGGATGAATGCAAAGTTCCTCTAATCATGGCTGCACAGGTAAAAACCACACTCTCCCAAGCCAAGAACACAGCATCCATAGGACTTGACAACATCCCAGGCTGCGTTCTACACGAACTACAGAGCAAACTGGCACTCCACTTAAGTATCATGTTCAATCATAGCCTCACCTCAGGCTTTGTGCCCACTGAATGTCACACAGCAATGGTTATCCCACTCCACAAAGGGGGAGCCATCATGGATCCCGGGAACTACCACCCTATTAGCCTGGCAAGCCTGGTCTCCAAGGCCATGGAACATATCATCATGGAACTTATAAACAAGGACATTGGTAATCCCCAAACTCTGGACCCAACCCAGTTCAGGTTTGTAAAAGGCAGATCATGTCTCCTAAACCTGATAGACTTCTTTGAAGCAGTCACCAAAGCCGTAGACGAGGGTAAGGTGGTTCACACAGCCTATCTAGATCTTGCCAAGGCTTTCAACACCATCCCCCACTCTGGAATTATAGATAAACTCACTAAACTAGGTATAAATCCCTATGTCACAAGATGGCTTGCCAACTGGGTCACTGACAGAATCCACACTGTGAAAGTAGCAGACTCCAAATCCGACTTCAGACCAGTGACAAGTGGGGTACTATAGGGTTCAGTTGTGGGTCCACTCCTGTTTGGTATCCACTTCTCTAATGTACAGGCTAACACAGATGGTCTTTGGCTAACGAAGTTTGCAGATGACTGCAAACTAGGAGCCATAATCGAAACTCCTAACAATGTGGACATCCTACAAAAGGGCCTGACTGAGACAGATGTCTGGTGTCAAACTCATGGCCTCAAGCTCAGTGCCAAACAGTGCATTGTCATCTCCTTTGGTAAAAACTCTGTATCCATGAACTACCACACAGGCGGTAGTGAACTTAACACTGAAAGTGTGATAAAAGACCTTGAGACACAGGTGGACAGTAGTCTCTCTTTTAATAATCACATCACCACAGTACTCAGGAAATTCTTCTACGTGGCACACTTCATCACAAAAGGTTTCTCATCCAGGAAAAAAGAGGTCATTGTTCCCCTCTACTCATCACTCATTAGACCCATTATAGAGTACAATGCTGCTTTTGGTATGTACCTCACAAGACATCTGCAACAACTAGAAAGACCGCAGAAATACCTCACAAAGAGGATTACCAGCCTCAAACAGATGCCCTATGCAGGCTGTCTCAAAAATCTCCAGCTTTACTCCGTCGCATATCGCCTACTCAGAGGCGATCTCTGCCTAACATACAAAGCTATGTCAAACCCAGAGCAGTTGAACATGCTCCACTTAAAGAAATCCCAATCCCTCTGAGCTACATGCTCTAGGGACTTAAACCTTGTCACCACAATAAACAGAACATGCTGGAGGGATAGATTCCTGTCCCAGATACTTCCCATACTCTGGAACAAACTACCAATATATATCAAGCAAAGTTCTTCATTAGCACTCTTCAAGAAAAATCTTGATGATTAGATAGGAAATAGGAAATTCACCTTGGGGATCACTTCTGCGGCTCTGCTTGACAGTGGCATAGGAAAATAATTTTCTTGGGTGGCAAAAGCCAGGGTACCTTTTTGGTTAGGCTTATATAGGCCCTAGGGCCAATAGCCTAGTACCTACCTATGAATCTACAGAAACAAAGACAGCAAGTTCACCTAAAATGGCTTCTTAAATCCAATATTATCCACAAACAGGTTTTGGTCCAAAGCTCGATCTCTGTTTAATAAAACAAATAAACAAACAAATAAAAATAAAATAAAAGTCCCTTAGAATCCACACGATAAGCGCTTTTGATAAAATCTTCTTCAGATCGTGATGTAAAAATGGGACTAATGTTCATTTTAAATAGTATACCTCTATGTAGCCATCCAATCCATGTATACTAAGAAGTTCCTTTCAACCAATCCTTTACAATGTAACCCCTCCTTATTTGCATATGTAATTTCAAGCACTTCCATTTCCTGCCTTTTTGGATGTCAATCATTATATGCAAATCAAGCTATACACTCATCCTATCAGTGGATTCAAATAAGTAAATAATGGTGGATCATGATGCCTATTCACTTCCAAGCATCTTTTATGCTCTTCCCTTCATATGAGGTGTAATCAAAGAATTTAAATTCAGTAGTGCGCCATTCAAATAGTATACACAAAGAAAAGATAACGGTAGCCAGTCTCTCAGAATCTTCATTTCAACTCATTTGCATATGCAACGTCAAGTGCTTTCTTTTTCAAGCACAGATCAACAAAAATGCAGATAAAGTTTCTTATTAGCGATCCTATATTTAAGTATCAAGCTTGAACAAAAATCAAGTAATGGTACCATTACATATTGTTTCAACTCTTTGCATATGAGCGCTTTTCAGAATTTCTTTATGGTATACAAATTATCTATGAATGGTCATGTGTAGGCACAACCCTAGCCACACGTATCATCATTCATCACAACAATTGCAAGAAGCGTATATAAGCACTTTTCAAGAATTTCTTTATAGTATGCAGAGTATCTATAAGTGCTTCTACGTAGATACAGTCCTGGTCACACACATCATCACTTATTGCAGCGATCATAAAAGCGGAATGTTATGATGTCATCATACCCAAGAATAAATAAACGTATCTATCTATAGCCATACACTAGGGAAGCATTTCCCTCCATAGAGGCCCCTCAGTATCTCTTAAACAGTGCACAGAGCTACTTTAATTTATTGCAGATAAGCATGTTTCCAAAAAGTTGTCCCAATTGTAATGATGGCAAATACAAAAGTGAACTCCTATAATAAAGTCTTCGTCGTTATATGTGATTTAGGAAATTTCATGAAAGAATTTCTATTGAAATTAACAAGATAATGATTGTGTTTCCATTAAGCAAGACAGTTATCTGTCAAAACTTTGGATGAAAAAGGTCATTATTTTGAAAGGATCATTGGTGTTCATTTTGAATCTGCTAATATTTACCTAGATATGAACAAGTGGTGCAGAAATAGCCTTCTTATAAATTTGAGTTGGAATCCTAAGGCATCATAAATGTATGTGACAACTTGCAACATAATTTCTTAATCTCAAGGTTATTCCAGCAACGAATGAATACCCCATGTAGGTGGCATAAAGGACTTTAATACTACATTTATTTTTCAACAACAAGACTTCAAATGCAGATGTAAGCTCAGTTAAAATGAAAATAACTTCAACTTCTTTTCTTAAGGCATATTTCTAGATTGAGTACCTCCTTTCTTTACATTGGGTCTTCTGAGTTTCAACACTGGTTTTAATGGGATAATACTGTTTAAACCTGGGGGTTGATCAGCCCTCAGGTTGATTATCCATTTGGTCTCTCTTAATTCAGTTAAATTCTCAATTTCACCTTTCCTTGGTCTGATGAAAATATTTTCAATTACTTTATATACAAACGTATGTCCTTTGTTCACATCAGTATGACAAGCTAATGCATTGTGAATATCTTTGTTGATAATGTCCCTATGATGTCTTTGTATTCGTTTCTTCAGCAAACAAACTATACAATAGAAGGAGGAAGCTACTACATGATAGAGCAAAATCCCAAAAAGGGAAGGCATCTCTGATCAGTATTAGCAAAAAACTACGGGCACTCATAAAATCGTCTAAGGCCAGCTTCGAGAGAAAAATTGCACAGGACACTAAGGATAATCACAAGGCTTTCTTTAGTTATGTTAGGAACCTGGGTGGGAATTCCCAGATATGCTCAGAATTAGTCCAAAATGACAAAAAATACACCGAGCCCACAGACATTGCCAACATCCTAGCTGACAGGTTCAGTGCAAACTTCTCCCCCCTCTCCCCACCAAAAGGACAAATATCTATCCCAACAGAGTGCTGCCCCCCTGACATCTCAGATGCTCAGGTAAGAGCCGCCCTCTCCAAAGCAAAAAATACAGCATCAATGGGACCAGATGGTGTCCCGGGCTGCATCCTACATGAACTCCAAGAAGAGCTAAACCCAAACATAAAACTACTGTTCAATCTTAGCCTTACTACAGGATATGTACCCAAAGAGTGGCGTACAGCAACAGTGGTCCCTCTCCACAAAGGTGGTGCCTCAACGGATCCTGGAAACTATCGCCCCATAAGCCTGACTAGCTTGGTCTGCAAAGCTATGGAAAGGATCATCATGGACCTCATAAATAAAGATATTGGGGACCTACAGACACTGGATCCTACCCAGTTTGGCTTTGCTAAGGGCAGATCCTGCCTCTTAAACCTGGTCGATTTCTTTGAAACAGTCACCAAGGCCATTGACGAGGGGAAGGTGGTCCACACAACCTACCTGGACCTCACAAAAGCCTTTGATACAATACCCCACTCGGGCATTATAGATAAGCTCACCAGCTTAAATATAAACCCCTATGTCACTAGATGGGTTGCAAACTGGCTCAAGGACAGAACCCACATGGTTAGAATTGCTGGAGCCATATCAGACTCCAAACCAGTTACAAGTGGCATCCCACAAGGCTCAGTCCTGGGACCTCTCTTGTTCGGTATATATTTCTCGGCAGTACAGGCCAACACGGAAGGACTGTGGCTGACCAAGTTCGCAGATGACTGCAAACTGGGTGCCATAATCAACTCTCCAGCCGACACAAGCATCCTCCAAAATGGCCTCATAGAAACAGACAACTGGTGCCAGAGCCATGGCCTCAAGCTAAATGCCAAAAAGTGTATAGTCATCCCCTTTGGCAAAAACAAAGTGCCCACAAATTACCACATAGGTGGTAATCCATTAAGTACAGAAGAAGTCATTAGGGACCTGGGGACCCAAGTTGATAGCAATCTCTCATTTGACAACCACGTGGCCAAAGTGGTTAGAAAAACATTTTATATAGCCCACCTAATCATGAAGGGATTCACATCTAGATCAGGGAGGTCATCGCCTCTTTACTCATCCCTCATCAGGCCCATAATTGAGTACAATGCCCTTTTGGGATGTACCTTACCAGACACCTGCAGCAACTGGAAAGACCCCAGAAGTACCTCACCAAGAGGATCAAAGGGCTCAAACAGATGCCATATGCTGCCCGGTTAAAGAAACTCCAGCTCTACTCAGTGGCATACCGCCTGCTCAGAGGCGATCTGTGCCTGACGTATAAAGCCATGTCCAACCCGGAATTAATGGACATGCTGCACCTCAGAAAATCCAAATCCCATCGAGCTACGCTCGAGGGACTTGAACCTCAGCACTGAAATAAATAGGACATGCTGGAGGGACAGATTCATAACCCAGAGGCTCCCTTCACTCTGGAATAAAATCCCAGTCCAGGTTAGGCAGAGTCCCACATTGACTCTCTTCAAGAGGAATCTTGATGAGTGGATGGGAGATCGTAGGTTTACCCCGGCTATCACTTCTGTGTCACTGTTAGACAGAGGCACAGTATACTAACCTCAAAAAAAGGCATAGCAAAATTAATTTAAAATGGGTGGCGAAAGGCTAGGCTTATAAATGCCCTAGGGCAGATAGCCTAGTATGAACCTATGAACCTATGAACCTATGAACCGATTAATCTTTCCTATATAGAAGGATGGACAAACTTTACAAGATGCTAGATAAATGACATTATAGGTGTTACAGGTTGCCCTGACATTAAATATGTACTTCTTGCCAGTAATTGGATGTACAAACTGATTACTATTATCTATCAGTGTAAAAATGTTGCAATTGCCACACATGAAGGTGCCTTTACGTCCCTTTATTGGATTCTCATTTAATGTATTAGTGCATAATAACCTTTTTATGTTCTTTTTATTCTTGTAACAAAACTGTGGCCTTTCCCCAACGATATTCTTTAATTGCGGATCCTGAGTCAAGACAGGCCAGAATTGATTTATCAATTTCAAAATTTGTGAATTATCAGAGCTGTAAGTCAGAGAAAATCTGATGTTAGCATTTTCTCGTTTGAGTTTGTTGACCAGTTCTAAATTCCGTAGCTGTAGGTCCTGATCTTTATAACCTCTTTCTTTGAGGTTATCCTGTAAGAATTTCACTTCCCTGTTCCGTGCTACCTCTCGATTGCAACGTTTATAAATTCTATTTGTCTCATTGGTCATAATATTTTTCATTATATGTCTTGGATGCATACTACTTTTTAAAAGGTAGTGGTTCCCCCATGTACTCTTTCTGTACAAGTCAAAGTCCAAGGTTCCTGATTCATTGAAACTGATACTCACATTCAGGAAGCTAATTTTTCGTCTTGAGCAATCCGATGTAAAAGTCAAATATGAGGTAGTCATGTCAAGGTATTTATGGAACTGTGTGAACTGCTCCACATCACCTTTCCATAAAATAAATAGGTCATCAACGAAATGTCTAACTATTCACACAGGGGGTACCCATGGCAACCCCCCATTTTTGTAGATAGTGCTTTTCTCCATATATAAAATAGTTATTCTCCAAAATCAGTTCTAACAGGTCACAAATAAGTCGAACTTCTGCTGCTGTTTTCTTAACTGATAACATCTTTCTGATGGACTCTATACCAGCATCATTTGTAATAGTGGTGAAGAGGTTATTTACATCCAAGGTTGTTAATAGGAGATCACCTTCATTTACTTTATTTTCCATAGATTTATTTAATTTATTCAGGAAATCATCTGTATCTCTTAATACTGATGTATAGGAATTCAGAAGTTCTCTTAATTCCTTCTCCACAAACAAAGACAAATTTTCTGTGGCCCATCCTTGGCCTGAGACTATCGGACGTAACGGAAGATCCATCATGTCTTTATGTATCTTTGGAAGTCCATTGATACATGGGATAGTTGGTTTATGAACATCCAAAAAATCAAACAAGTCCTTATCAATCTGCCTTTGTAGAACCATATAATTTAGGCAAGAACTGATTCTATTCATGGCTTGATTGATTGCTGAAGGTTGAACCTCAGTATATGTTCTAGAATCTTGCAACATCCTCTTCATCTTGTTAACATACCATGTTGTATCCATCATTACTATGGCTCCTCCTTTGCCAGCTGGTCTCAAAGTAACATCATGATTCAGTTGTAATATTTCTATAATGTTTAACGGAAGGATCCATTCTTAACTTTGCAACCTCATTTGTACAAAGCTTAGTAAATAACTCCACAGCTGGATGACTAACTGGAACAAAAGTGCTTTGTTTCTTTAGCTTATTGTTCTGTTCCTGTTTATTACCAAAAATATTTTTCAGAGTCACATTTCGTCCAAAACATTTCAAATCAATTACAAATTCATCCAGGTCTGATCTGAATGAAGGAATAAAAGATATTCCTTTTTGTAAGATAGATGATTCAGCTGATGTGATGGTATGTTTTGAGATATTAACTACCAATGATATCTCTCCATGTATGGCTTCTTCCTTTTTCTGTCTTGACTCTGTGATCTGTGCCCCTTGAATTGATTCTGCTTCAAAAAAATTGGCAAAGAGGCATTCAAAGGCAAATGTGTGCCATTTTTCTTGGGTATGGCTCCAGTGGATGTTATACCTGGTATATTTCCTGAATTAATATCTAAGGTATTTTCTTGATGACCTTGCAATAAATGACTAGTGTTCTGATTCTCATCCGACGTCACTGGTAATGATGGATTAACAATTGTAGCTGCAATTTTCAAGATTCTACTTTGTCTAAAGTCCATAACATCTCTATTCAGCTTTTTATTTTTTTGTTCTTTCACTTTAGATTCATAGATGTTTAAATTAAATTGTAACGTTTCTAATTTATTAATCTGATAGGTGGTTAAATTCACTTTCTCTAATTCTGCCTGCTTTTCTTTTATCAACTGGGCAATCTTTTCTTCTTCTGGTTTGAAATATTCGAGAAGTAACTTTATATAATTGTAAAGGATTGGTTGAAAGGAATTTCTTAGTATACATGGATTGGATGGCTACATAGAGGTATACTATTTAAAATTAACCTTAGTCCCATTTTTACATCACGATCTGAAGAAGATTTTATCGAAAGCGCTTATCGTGTGGATTCTAAGGGACTTTTATTTTATTTTTATTTGTTTGTTTATTTGTTTTATTAAACAGAGATCGAGCTTTGGGTCAAAACCTGTTTGTGGATAATATTGGATTTAAGAAGCCATTTTAGGTGAACTTGCTGTCTTTGTTTCTGTATTTACTTTTGAGACAGTTCACCATAGCACTGGGGGGAATTTTGTTTTTTCTGAATTTGCTGTTTTACTTCTCTCTCTGCACATGGTTAATGCTATTCCTGTCAGGAACAAGAGCAACCATGCAAGCTTGGAATTTATCAGTGGAATTACCATGGACAACATAGAAGCTACCTCAAATCCGTTACTGAATCTCCAGTTTGACACCCATGAGGCAGCCGCGCTGAATAGCACTCCAGAAGATTCGGATAATGCTAATTTTTATGCAATATTTAAAGATGGTGAAGCAATAGCCTTTAAATTAAAAAGGCTGACCTGGCAAAGGTATCATCTGGAAGCATGTCTCCACCATCGTATCATACTTAGGGGCATGAGTGTAAAATGCATGCCTAGTTATGGTAATCAACATCCAGCTTTACTTGCAAGCTGGCAAGCTATCAACTTAGAAACAAGCTTCCGTTATATAAAGTTACTTCTTGAATATTTCAAACCAGAAGAAGAAAAGATTGCCCAGTTGATAAAAGAAAAGCAAGCAGAATTAGAGAAAGTGAATTTAACCATGTATCAGATTAATAAATTAGAAATGTTACAATTTAATTTAAACATCTATGAATCTAAAGTGAAAGAACAAAAAATTAAAAAGCTGAATAGAGATGTTATGGACTTTATATACACACACACACACACACACACACACACACACACACACACACACACACACACACACACACACACACACGCATGCACACACACACACACACACGCACACACATATATATATATATATATATATCTATATACATATATATATATATCTATACACACACACACACACACACACACACACACACACACACACACACACACACACACACACACACACACACAAACATGTTTAAGCCAGGATTAAATGACCATTGGTGATTTGTAGGTGGTAACTGTAGGTTATTTTCACAAGAGTTAAAGTATATGAATATGGGTAAGGGTATAAATAATTCCAGTTTATAGATAGATTAAACCGAGGGTTCGGTCATTGTAAACAGGTAATTTTGCTGTTTTCAAAAATATATATTTAGAAAGAAAAATAGATAATACTAAATAAAATTAAAATTCTGTCATAGTTTAAGATTCAGGATCTAAGTGTTACTGTTATATACATTCTTTACACAAACATACACTAGTTAGATATAAAGACATTTAAATTGGTGCTGCTTCTTTAAATTTTTGGCAGTCACACAGGGTTATAATCCGGGCCTTGGCGGTGATTACACGCACACTGAAGACGCTGTGAGCGAAACCGGCCACCGGTCTGTGCATCTGTGGGCAGATTTTGCCGAATAAAGTGGTTAAAGATATTTGCTGTTATATGTTTTATTTCACGATGAGTGCTGGAACGTTTGTGGATTATATATATATATATATATATATATATATATATATATATATATATACACACACACACACACACACACACACACACACACACACACACACACACACACACACACACACACACACACACACACACACACACACACACACACACACACACACACACACACACACACACGAATTTACTAATCTTCCGTGCAGGACTAGCTTAATCCTGCATGGTAGCGTCCGTTTAGGACAGCAGCACAATATGCATATTAATGAGGCAAGCTGCCTGAGCTCCTAATCTTACATGGAGCATGTAAGAGTGCAGGGGGCGTGTCTGAGAGCAGAGCTCTCAGAATATACATGCCCCCACAATGCAGAACAGCAGAAAGGCCTAAGGAATGAGCGAGACTGCTCATATGTGTCCCCATAGCCCCACCAACATTCCCCCTCATGTACAACAGCAAGTAAATACAAATAAAATGAACAAACCCTTTTCTTTTTTTTATTAAAAATCTGATTAAAGCTAACCGTATGTGCGCGGGTGTGCCCATCACTTAGCTATGGTTAATGCAGCTTAAATGGCTGAAGAGGATAACAAGGAAGCTATATGCAAATGAAGCAGTATAGTAGTAGTATAGTGGGCAGAGCATTCGCCTTATGAGCAGGCATTCCCAGTTCCTGTCCCACTACAACACATTCCATTTTCCATGTGAAATCAGTTTATGAACATTTTCTTGCTGTATAACCTACTAATTAACATTTAATTGTAAACTAGAGTACTGCATTAAATGCACATGTGAGGTGTCAGTGTCATAATGTTGCAAAGTCCCCAGATAAGCACATGTGCCCCATACAGTATATGTACACAGGAGTCATGGATAGAAATGGAAGATAAAATGCGTAATGAATGACAACTCCATACAGCTTCCAAATCCCCCACTTTCCCAAGAACCATTACATGTGGCTGTTTAAATCAGTGCAATTGTAAGCGGGAATAAGCACCAGTAAGCAAGTGTAAACACCAATAAGCAGTAGTACGCATATGTAAGCACTAGTAAGCGGGCTTAAGCCCATTTGCACTGGGGTAAGCAATGCACACACAGGTTAAGCAATTTAGAAGCTAACTCTCTGTAAGCATATTTAACCGGAGGTTAGCATTGCTTACCCTTGCGCAAACCTGCTTACAACTGCTCAAAAGTGCCTTAACTACTCTGTATCCAGTGGCCCTTGTTCTGCCCAGCAACAAAATAAACAGCCTTGCAGGTCTTGAACCCAGGACTCTATACCCTATAGTCACAGTAGTTAACCACCAAGCCATCACAACAGTACAGAAGAATGAGGTATCACCAAACAAGTCCTCACTATAGTACCATCAAACTGAACCTGTGAAAGGAATCAGTATACAATCATATGTTCCATAACTGACTACATAACATAAATATGTGAATTGGAATACAGCAGTAAGCCAAGAAGTGAGGTGTAATTGTAACAGAGTGTCGAAGTCCCCAATAAAACACAAGGACCCCATACAGTGTATGTAAACATGAATCATGGATACCAGGCATACATATAAGATGTAATGAATAAGAAATCAATGCCAAAAAGCAAATATAATGCAAAGTCTAATGTAAGCAATGCTAAGCATTGCACAGGCCAGCTTAGGAGGTGTAAGCAATGTGTAGACCAGCTAACTCAGTGTGCCCAGTGGTATATCCCTTTAAACAATGCCAACCTTAGGTAGGCAGATTTGCCCATAGCTTAGCCTTTTCAAAACTGGCCAATAATGGAAAAGTGTGGGAAATTGGACCTACTTATACCCAACAGGTGGGAATACATCTCATAACTGGTTGTAACTTCCCCTTGCAGGCCCCATGTCAGGAAGGGGTGGAGGTGTGCATGTTCGGCGCAACGCTGGTGCATCCAGGAGTCCAGAGGTATGGCAGTACTCCTTGTCAAAGACCATGAGCAGAGACTGCTGCAGGGCTAGTACCAGGGTTCCCAATATAAGGTGGAAGACTAGGACCATCTCTCCCGTGAACTCACCATTGCCACTGGCATACCCCGAACTGGTGAGCAGGTCAGTCATCACTATGCCGACCTGAAGTGGCGTAAGGGGGACCTCTTGGACCAGTGGATCCAAGAGGCTAGAATGGCAGGGCATGTTCCTAGGTATGGCTAAATATTCCTCTTATGTCCCCCACAGCTGTAGTGGAGTGGGCCGCAAACCAGGAGGCCCATGTAACTCGTCTGGCGAGGTTGTAATGTGAGGCAGGTCAGTAATACTCATGCATTTACTGTCATAGGAAATAAGTATCAGTAAATTAATTGCCTGTATAAAACCTGTATTGTTCAAGGCAAGTCCTGCATACATCTGAGAATATGGCTGGAAGAGTCTCATATAGTTTGTATGTAAATAAATCGTAATAGCCTGACAAAAAAGTTCTAACTGCTGGACTGCATGTGTATACTCTGGTATCATATGGTAATGTAGATTTACAATCATGTAATAGTACTGTTGTATTAAGCACTGTTACCCACACTGTGCATCATAAATAGAATATGTAGTTATGCCTGCATATGACTGGTGTAATCCCCAGAGGCCATTTAGTACAAATGAGAGACACTGAGGCAGAAAACAGGGAAAAGGTAGACAACAAAACCCAAATAACACATGCAACTGAGATGTGAACTGTTGTATTTTTAGCACACACAGCCATGGTTCGAATCCTGGCAGTGGGAGTAGTCTGTATACAGAATCATACCCCACAACTCTACAGTTATGTCCAGAATGTCCAGTAAAGTGGCCCATATCTGGTGACAGTCAACTTGTCCCCCTGGGAAATCAGTGGGATGATCCCAGACGTATAGGCAGCAAACAGGAAATACAACTGATTACCACACATCTATGAGAACAAAGCTGACACACTAACAACTCCCCAAAACCTTATGAGAGTAAGAAGCCACGTATGTCCCATTTACACCCCAATGTTGTCAAGCTGTGGCCAGAGTGTGTACTGTAACAGAGTGAGATGTATGTTTATAATAGTAATGTGTAATCTGGTACTGTGTGTGGCAACATTCAGGTAGTGCTAACAAACATTTCTCCCACAGGCCTGTCAGATGCCAACATTGTGCCCAGAAATACAAGAATGATACCCTATACTGGTACTGTTTACATTGGTATTGTATGGCATTGTGACTGATGCAGTTGCTCTGAATAATGAGGTATTACTCATCACTGTTGCCCACACTGTCCTACAAAATCTAACTATCTATGAAATCTGTATAAGAGTGTTGTAATACAAGGTCAGAATGCCAAAGCACAGGAGAAATATAAGACAGAAAGCAGATAGGAGATATACAGCTATATCTATATAACACACACAACTCTGGTGGACAGTCTTTAAGTTGTAGCAGACACAGCCATGGTCTGAATCCTGGGAGTGGAAGTAGGCTGCATACAGAATCATACCCCACAACTGTACAGTTAAGACCAGAATGTCCAGTATATGGGCCCATATCTGCTGCCTGTCCCCCTGGGAAGTCTGTGGGATGATCCCAGATGTTTAGCCAGCAAACAGGGAGTACAAGTGATTGTCAAACATCTATGAGAACAAGCATGTCACTGTAGCAACTCCTGAAACTGTTAAGAGAGTAATAAGCCAAGTATGTCTTATCTACACCCCCATGTTGTCAAGCTGTGACCAGAGTGTGTATAGTAACAGCGTGAGATGTATGTGCATAATACTAATGTGTAATCTGGAACTATGTGTGGCAACAATCAGGTAGTGCTAACAATCATTGCTCCCACAGGTACATCAGATACAAACAGTGTGCTGAAAAATAAAAACCTTTATACCCTGTACTGGTACTGTTTACTCTGGTATTGTAGGGTCTAGTGAGTGTTGCAGTTTCTCTGAATAATAAAGTATCACTGATCACTGTCACCAGCACTGTGCTACATAATATAACTGTGTAGGAAAGCATGCATATGTGTGTGTCAAGTCAATCAAGGTTGAAGAGGGCAATAGTCTAGATATGACCCGGTACACCTGCATGTGGTCATGACATGGCCAGAGTTTGTGCAGAAAGAGTTGGATAGCTATGTGCACAACATCAACCTGGAATCTGGGAGTATGTGTTGAAACATTTAGTTAGTGTTAACAAACATTTCCTCCACAGGTATACCAGGTAAGAGGTGTATACTGCAGGTAAAACCAGTTCATGTATAACGATGATGACAGCCATATAACTGTCCAAACTAAGGCTATAGGGTAGTGTAGTAATACTTGTAAGGTATAGATAACAGCACTGACTAGGAAAGTAATGTGGACTACAGGAATATACTAGTTGTTAACTGACATCCCCCCCCCCCACCATATCTCCAACAATAAACTACATACCCACCCCAACTGGTATGTAATGTCTGCAATATTCTGATTATGTCCTGTTGGTTGATTTTGTGTTTTTCGGCTTTTCCCGGTTAGGGGTCGCCACAGCGGAACTCCGGTCTGCTAATGATTGGTAGTTGATTTTTACGTGCCGAGTTACCAGCCCTGATGCACAACATGTCCTGTTGGTTGATAAATATTTATATTTGTTTCCATGCATGTGCTATATTAAATTATTCCAACATTGGTGGCATGGTGCCATCAATGTACCTGCATGCTGTTTTTACTACTATGGTCCCATATATGCATTTGTTCTGTTTGCTATGCAACTGTTCCATATCTGGTGTCTGGGTTAATGGGAATATCTATGCATGCTGTTATACCTAACCCTGGAATGTGTTGACTATTACTAATCCACATATGATGATAAAATCTAAGCACTATAGACATTTGGGAAGGGGGACTCAACTGTCCCACCTCAGCTGGCCATGACACTGGGCCCCAGCATGTCTGGGGCCCAACCCAGGACCTCCTTGTCCATTGGTCCTGCACCACCTTTGGGTGGAACCATCTCAGGGGATGGGGCTCACCACCCTGGAGTGGGCGCGGACAGCTACCTGGCACCAGTTGCCAGGTATGGGTCGTGGTGCGTAGATAGCTCAACCAGCAGCTTGATGATCTTCTATGCCAGCTCAAGGGCCACGTGTCATGACTAGAGGGTCAGTCTGGATCTGTGACTCAGCCGCCAGCACAGCCACCATCGGGGCTGTGAAGGTGCACTGGTGGTGGAACTCAGTCCACTGTTTCCACTAGGGGGCTCATGGTCTTCCAATTTCCCAACACCCCTCCCCATCAAGGTGTTTACCCCCCACGTGTCATATACCACCCCTGTATGTGTCTTGTCTGTCTTGTCTGTTAACCTACCCAACCTACCTCCCCAAATATACGTACTACCCCTCCCCAACATCCCACTCTCACCTGAAAAAAAAAGGGCAATCTGTTTCCAAAAAAAAAATCATGCCCCATACATGGCTGTCCATTTTGCACACGTGTCCACTGGACACATGTAATCAGGTCTAATTGGCATCCCAACATATTATTGTTGTCCTCACTCCTCTTTCAGGGGTTTGAGTGTCCAAATCTATCTCCAAATTCAGTGTATATGCACAGCTGTTGCTGTAGAAGAAATGGGTAGCTATGGACCTTCCCTACACCCTTCCTGCACATCCCTAGCTATTTTTCCTACTGTCTTTCCCTCTTTGTGCCCCTTTCTTCAGCACTTTCCTATCAACCCTTTTTTCTTTTCTTTTAAAGAAATTAGCATGGGGGTAAGTGGGAGTAAGCACTTTTAAGCAGCAGTAAGCGGGTTTAAGCCTGTTTGCATGGGAGTAAGTAATGCCTACACAGGTTAAACAATTTAGAAGCTACCTGAGTATAAGAAACTATAACTGGAAGTTAGCAGTGATTACCTCCGCACAAACCAAGCAAACCCACTTACAACTGCTCAAAAGTATCTTAATCACTCTGTATCCAATGGCCCTTGTTCTGCCCAGAAAATAAACAGCCTCTGCAGGGCTCAAACCCAGGACCCTGCACACCATAGTCAAAGAGATTTACCACTAAGCCGTGTCAGATATACATATATATATTCCAACATGTAGATGTATGTGTGTGTGTGTGTGTGTGTGTGTATATATATATATATATATATATATATATATATATATATATATATATATATGAATATCTAAATAGATAAAACATATCTATACATGTAGATATAAATATAATATGGAAATATATATATATATATATATATATATATATATATAGATATATATATATATATATATATATATATATATATATATATATCCATATGAGAGTCGACTTTTCATTTGGTCGACTGTTTATTTGGTCGACAGTTCATTTGATCGACAAGCCCCCCACATCCCCGCTAACTATATATATCAACTCCAGGGTCGCACAACATTGGGGTAGGGGCAAATGCTTGTCGATCAAATGAACTGTCGACTAAATAAACAGTCGACCAAATGAACAGTCGACCAAGTCATATGGACCCATATATATATATATATATATATATATATATATATATATATATATATCTGTATCTGCATATATGTGTGTGTGTGTATGTATCTTAGGGATGTTGACTGCTTCCACATTGTACATTCCCTATGGAAGCTGGACTGTACTGCATGATATGTTATTGATACCAGCCTGACATCATACAAGTGGGATGGAGTACTGTTAACATCTTGGGCCCATGATGTGTCAGGTCCTGGGTATGGGATCTGCAACAGCTGGTAGTGTATTGCTGGGCAGATGTGTTTGGCTGTGGGGGGAATACCTCTACGTACAAAATGTATGTTGTTTGGGGCCTCTCAACCCCATTAACGGTGCATGTGGACATACATGTTTTTGTAATGTTCCCATTGTTTATTTTATTTCTATTTTTATACTGCTATGATTCTGCAGAACCTTCACCACTTATCTATTAACTACTTATTTCTTAACAAGCAAGGTTTTTAAATTACTTATTTTTCCAAACAATGTTATTCAGAAGGTTTTGTGTTATACTTCACCTATGTAAAAATGTTAAATATGTTCCAATATGATTGTATGGGAATTTACTACTGTTTCTGTTTATGTTTTATATGTGGAGCTTTTCTCCCCGGGCCTCCGCTGAAAATGGACCTGTACCCAGTTGGACTTTCCTGGTCATCAAATGTAAAATAAAAAAAAAAAATATATATATATATATATATATATATATATATATATATATATATATATATATATACATGCATATATATGTAACTACACATACACATGCAGAGATATGTATAGTAAGATACATATGTAAATGATGCACAGAATATGGAACAGCCACTATGCCTACAGTTACCACCTTACCAACTGAACACTGTATGAGCCACCCATACAAATGACAATTGTTGCCTGCAACATATACCCGGTCAAAGGATATAACACCGCACACAGGTCTGCATAAATGGGAAAGTTTTTTTGTGTACTATTACAGTTGTATATGCCATGCCATATAGCTGTTTAGACACAGACATCCAAATAAACTGAGTAATGCAACTGTGAAACAGTGATACTAATACAGTAGTCAGGAAAGGTTTACAAATATTGCTGTCCAGGCCAAGGCCTTCAAGTAGTAGAATAGTAAAGACAGACTGGGCCACAGGATACCGAACAATCAACAGTAAGTAATGCAGATGTATAGTTTAGCAGCCTGTATCTACACTCTGTAGACAATCCCTAGGTGGTAAAGAGCTCAGTTGACACAATGGGATGTAACTGTTACATAACAAGGCATAACTGACACCATCACAAGCACAATGACAAACAGAACAGTCTGTATGGCAGGTGGCAGTAGGCCTGCATTTACCCAAGGTGGATTGTATGACAATTTACATCCAGATACCTTAAGGCAGCTCACTCCTGATAGCCCCACATGTTGTAACAGCCTAGGCTAGTTATGATGCACCTCCCCCCAGACTCACTAATACAGGGCCATATACCACTGTTACATACACTGGCCTCTGGAGTGCATAAGGGCACACATGTATTGTGTAGGTGAAGGCCACACAACTGTGGCTACTGACAGACATATTAAGGACATCATAGTACAGTACAGCTGCTAGCATGTAATGCTCCTGTGGACTACAGCAGAGATATTGGCCATTATATATGGACATTCTGACACACTCTGGACAGTGCAGAGGTATACACAGAACCCCTTAGTGCAAGACATGTGGACCAAGCCTGACAATGTGGATGTTAACAGCCATGTAGATGGGTATAACACGTAATGACTAGTATACATTTGCACCCATAGGTTATGCATTTGCACACCTCTGTCTGTCCTGACACATAATAACCACTGGTACAGAGGTTCCATGGCCACACTCTACCCACTAGATATTGGCATACACCTGTACAGCATCACACTGCTCTGTCTGACATACATGACAGCTAAGGGAGGCCTGGCAGCAGTGCATCTGGCAAGTATCTGGACATGGCATTGCACTGGATAAGTTCACTAGGCCGCTAGGCATGTAACAAAACACTGTGCAGGCTACAAGCAGACTGGCTCAACACTGGCCTACATTTCCTATGGGGGAATGCACATGTACCTGCATATATAGCAGGGTCTACAGGCATGTCACAGCACAGAGTATGATACATCTGTGTGAAAGCGCATAACCAGAACAAATGTGAACACAGCCATAGCCACATATGGTACGCTAGAGTAGTTTTACAGTATATGGGCTATCTGTTCAACGCCATCCTCATATGTGCCACTCACATGCTAACCATACTTATACTGGGCCACTACACAGTGTGATCCAATGCCTGTCTGTGGTATGGGACATGTGTGTGTATGGCCCTATAGACATGTAAGCTGATAGGGTAACATACAGTGGAGTAGCACGTAACATCAGGTAGAATGGGACCAAGAACAATGACATCTATCACAGTCTGTACACAGGCCAAAGTACATATTAACAATACACACACTGTCGACATTCACCATAAGTACACAGACCTCAGTACTGTACACACAACCACAGAATGTCCAGGTTATGTCATCAATTTAACCCCTACTATACATGACATGTGTAGCAGTCTGATATCTCACTGGCATGTTATCAGATATTATGTCACTAATTATGGTGTACAGCACATATACACCTCTTACGGCATGACATACGTACAAAGTCTGACAGAGTTGTGGCTGGAGGCACATACACAGGGCCAATATTGACATGTTGCTGTGATAACCTCATACATTTACTGTTGTAACAGGGTTTGTTGCAACATATGTCCTATGAGGGATATGAAGTCAGTAACTCTCACGGCTGTCACCATCTACAGACTGCAATCCTCACACTACCTTCTACAATTCACAGATAGGTGCTCTGTATGTAATACATGAAACAAAGGGCACCACACACTGCCCAGTCTGCAGATGACCCTACAGATGGGGGTTTCCTCATAAACATAGCACTGACATGGCAGGTATTAAAACATGTAGGACAGCCATATCCACACACACCCTGTTAAAGCAACATTACTCCAGATGCAGTATAGCAGCACTTACAGTCTGTAGTCAGGTCAGGCACATCCCCCTCTTGTCTGTTGGCCTGTTTCCACAGTGTGTTGATAGAGGTAAATCCCCAATCCATCTGAGATGCTGTTTGCCAAACAACAGATCGAGTCCCTGTTCACAGTGAATGAAAAGGTCCAACACCAACATGATGTTCCTAGGTATTGGAGTGTGTTTCCAGGCAATTGGCTATGGGAATGTTACCACAGCTGTTCCACATGCAATCAGCTAGAGGAGGGCTGCAATTCGTGCAGAGGCCATCAGCTGATCATGAGCATCACTTAAAATACACATGCTGCTGCCTAAGCAAAGCTGGTGTATGTCTCCACATCCACCAGAGAAGGAGTGAGAGAGGCAGACATAGGCAAAGAAAAGTCAGGGAGGGGTGGGAGAGTAATACCTAGGCATGTTTGTGTCACACACCTACCAGCACAGGGTATCAAATCCCCGATGACTATGTAGTGCTCATACATGTCTATACAGTTATTGGATGCACCACATAGGTTACATGTTGAGGAGCCCTCAAAATGTATATGTGATGGTGAATGACATCAGCAACAGGGATATGGTAGCTATATGGTAGGTGTAGTACATGTGCCTGTCTGCATGAACAGGTACCAGCGTCAACACAGCCACACTCTCACAGGGATGCACACACACTGACACACTTGGCAGGGCCAGGAATGCAACTCATCACTAGTGAGATTGCCACAACACATTACTGTGCAGTTATCACATGCAGCACAGGGTTCATACAGAGGTTATATGGGCAAAGGGTATGTGGAGGTGCCTGACATCAGACAGCATGCTTCAGTATGCCAAATGGGGGTTGTAGTGAGTGTGAATGTGATCATATGCATCATACGACACTCACACACACACACACACACACACACACACACACACGGCACCGGTACTGACATACATGGGTGCATTGCTTCACTGGTGTGTAGTGGTCAACTGTGCCAGATGGCTATACAAGGTGAGGTGATGGGTATACCTTGGCATCAGGCCACATGGCACTGATCTGCACCATGGCTCAGGGGTGTAGTTTCTGGATTTGCCCACACAGGTGAGTATTCACCATCCAGTCACCTGGGTAACTTTTGCATGTGGCCAATGCTGTGTATTGCTGGACATGTATGGACGGTGTCTGGGATGTGCACACCTCCCACATGCATGTACAGTGACATGTGGAACTGTACCTGGGGTGTCTGGTCCATGCTGTGTACATAGATTATCATCAGATGCGCCAGTCCTGGCCTCATGTGGCAGGAACTGTTAATGGACAGCAGGTCTACCCTGCGCCTACATTGATAGCATGATACCATTATTCCCTGGTATCAATGGCATCTGTCCATACAGGGTATGTTTTTCAGGCATGGTATGTACTTTGTGGGTCTCATTTGATGGCACCACAGGTGTTGCAGGTGTCCAGTGGGGAACATGGGGAAGTTGCACTGTCACTGTGTACCTGCCTATTAGACTGAAGGATGGGGTGCCATGCCCACTGTAGCGCACTGCAATCACACCATGGTTACTATCAGTGGGCAATATACAGGGTACTTCCAACAAAGCGGCCGTTGCCTAGGCAAGTGTGTTTGTGTATGAGACATAGGTTGAGAGTGTTCTCTGGGTAATACTAGGGTTGCTCACATTGTTCGCCTGGCCTTGGTGTCACATGTAGGGGTATGGATTGGCACCCCAGTCTCTGAGCTATTTCACATTTTTTATCCCTGTACGGTGGACATTGTGATATATACTAGGGCCATCATATAAAAAATTAGCAAAACCCACTTCACATTGAGTCCAGTTGTTACACACTCACAACCACCTCCACACAGGATACAAATTACAAACACACACACACACACACACACACACACACACACACACACACACACACACACACACACACACACACCTGTCATTTCTGGGATTAGAACTCCTACCTAATTAGTTTATTATACTACAGCAGTACACAGTTATAGGATGCACCATGGAGATTACTGGAGTACTCCTTCCCCAAAGATGTATTTCCCAGTGAATGACATCAGCAGGATTGTCAAAGTAGGGCATTTGAATTGTCATGAGTTTGACTAGTCTAAAATGCATTGCTCCCTACACAGACATAGCAACACACACACAAAACATCCACAGCTGCCACGTGTTTGAATAGAACCCTTACCAGAGGTCTATATCACACTACAGCATGAAGCTGTTATAGGGCACACCACTGTGATAACTGAAGTACTCCTTCCCCAAAGGTGTATTTCACAGTGAATTACATCAGCAGGATTGCCAAAGTAGGGCATTTGAATTGTAGTGAGTGTGACTAGCCTAAAATGCATTGCTCCTTACACAGACTTAGCAGCATACACAAAACATCCACAACCACTATTTGTGGGAATAGAACCCCTACCAGAGATCTATGTCACACTACAGCATGAAGCTGTTATAGAACACACCATAAGGATTATTGGTGTACTCCTTCCCCAAAGGTGTATTTCACAGTGAATGACATCAATAGTCTTGCCAAAGTAGGCAATTTGAATTGTACCGAGTGTGACTAGACTAAAAAGCATTGCTCTCTACACAGACACACACACAGTTGCCAAGTCTGGGATTAGAACTCCTACCTAATTATTTTATCACACTACAGCAGTACGCAGTTATAGGATTTGCCATGGAGATTACTGAGCTAAGATTTTCCCAAAGGTGTATTTCAAGGTGGATGACATCAGCAGCCTTGCCAGTGTTGGGCATTTGAATTGTATTGAGTGTGACTAGCATAAAAAGCATTATTCTCCACACAGAAACAGACTAACATACACATACACACAGTTGCCAAGTCTGGGATTAGATCTCCTACCTTACTATTTTATCACACTACAGCAGTACAGTTATAGGACACACCATGGAGATTACTGAGCTACAACTTTCCCAAAGGTATATTTCAAGGTAGATGACATCAGCAGCCTTGCCAATGTAGGGCATCTGAATTGTACCGAGTGTGACTTGTCTAAAAAACATTGCTCTCTACACAGACAGAGATACACAGTTGCCAAGTCTGGGATTAGAATCCTTAACTATTTCTCTTATCACACTGCAGCAGTAAGCAGTTATAAAAAGTGCCACAGAGATTACTGGGCTACAGCTATCCAAAAAGTGTATTTCACAGTGAATGACATCAGCAGCCTTGCCAAAGTAGGGCATTTGGATTGTACTGAGTGTGAGTAGCCTGAAAAGCATTGCTTTGCTCTCTACACAGACTGAGACAGACACAGACAGTTGCCAAGTCCGAGATTAGAACTCCTACCTAACTATTTTGTTACACTACAGCAGTACGCAGTTATAGGATGCGCCCCAGAGATTACTGGGCTACAATTTTCCCAAAGATGTATTTCAATGTGGATGACATCAGCAGCCTTGCCAATGTAGGGCATTTGAATTGTAATGAGTGTGACTAGCCTTAAAAGCATTGCTCTCTATACAGGCAGAGACAGACAGACAGACAGACACACACACACACACACACACACACACACACACACACACACACACACACACACACACACACACACACACACACACACACACACACACACACACACACACGCACACACGCACACACACACACACACACACACACACACACAGTTGACAAGTCTGGGAGTAGAACTTCTACCTAGCTATTTTATCACACTACAGCAGTACGCACTTATAGGACATGCCACATAGATTACTGGGCTACAACTTTCCCAAAGGTGTATTTCAAGGTGGATGACATCAGCAGCCTTGTCTATGTAGGGCATTTGAATTGTACTGATTGTGATTACCCTAAAAAACATTGCTCTCTACACAGACAGAGATGCACAGTTGCCAAGTCTGGGATTAGAACCCTTACCTATTTCTTTTATCACGCTACAGCAGTAAGCAGTTATAGAAAGTGCCGCAGAGATTACTGGGCCACAGCTAACCAAAAGGTGCATTTTACAGTGAATGATATCAGTGGCATTGCCAAAGTAGGGCATTTGGATTGTACTGAGTGTGACTAGCCTAAAAAGCATTGCTTTGCTCTCTACACAGACTGAGACAGACACATACAGTTGCCAAGTCTGGGATTAGAACTCCTAACTAACCACTGTATCACATTACAACAGTACGCAGTTATAGGATGTGCCACAGAGGTTACTGGTCTACAGCTCTCTGAAAGGTGTATTTCACAGTGAATGACATCAGCAGCCTTGCCAAAGTAGGACATTTGGATTGTACTGAGTGTGACTAGCCTAAAATGCATTGCTTTCTATGCAGACACACACACACAGTTGCCAACTCTGGGATTAGAACTCCTACCTAACTATTTTATCACACTACAGCAGTACACATTTATAGGATGTGCCACGGAGATTACTGGGCTAAAACATTTCCAAAGGTGTCTTTCAAGGTGGATGGCATCAGCAGCCTTGCCAATGTAGGGCATTTGAATTGTATTGAGTGTGACTAGCCTAAAAAGCATTGTTCTCCACACAGAGACAAACTAACACACACATACACACAGTTGCCAAGTCTGGGATTAGATCTCCTACCTAACTATTTTATCACACTACAGCAGTATGAAGTTATAGGAAACACCACAGAGATTACTGGGCTACAACTTTCCCAAAGGTATATTTCAAATTGGATGAAATCAGCAGCCTTGCCAATGTAGGGCATTTGAATTGTACTGAGTGTGACTAGCCTAAAAAGCATTGCTCTCTACACAGAGAGAGATACACAGTTGCCAAGTCTGGGATTAGAACCCTTACCTAATTGTTTTATCACACTACAGCAGTACACACTTATAGGAAGTGCCACAGAGATTACTGGGCTACAGCTATTCGAAAGGTGTATTTCACAGTGAATGACATCAGCAGCCTTGCCAGAGTAGGGCATTTGGATTGTATTGAGTGTGACTAGCCTAAAAAGCATTGCTTTGCTCTCTACACAGACTGAGACAGACACACACAGTTGGCAAGTCTGGGATTAGAACTCCTACCTAACTATTTTATTACACTACAGCAGTACGCAGTTATAGGACATGCCCCAGAGGTTACTGGGCTACAATTTTCCCAAAGGTGTATTTCAATGAGGATGACATCAGCAGACTTACCAATGTAGGGTATTTGAATTGTACTGAGTGTGACTAGCCTAAAAGCATTGCTCTCTACACAGGCAGAGACAGACACACACACACACACACACACACACACACACACACACACACACACACACACACACACACACACACACAAACATACAGTTGACAAGTCTGGGAGTAGAACTCCTACCTAGCTATTCTATCACACTACAGCAGTACTCAGTTATAGGACATGTCATGGAGATTACTGGGCTACAACTTTCCCAATAGATGTATTTCAAGGTGGATGACATCAGCAGCCTTGTCTATGTAGGGCATTTGAATTGCACTGAGTGTGACTAGCCTAAAAAGCATTGCTCTCTACACAGAGAGAGACACACATACAGTTGCCAAGTCTGGGATTAGAACCCCTACCTAACTTCTTTATCACACTACAACAGTACACAGTTTTAGGATGCGCCATGGAGATTACTAGGCTTCAGCTCTCCGAAAGGTGTATTTCACAGTGAATGGCATCAGCAGCCTTGCCAAAGTAGGGCATTTGGTTTGTACTGAGTGTGACTAACCTAAAAAATTGCTCTCTACACAGAGACAGACACACAGTTGCCAAATCTGGGATTATAACTCCTACCTAACTATTTTATCACACTACAGCAGTACACAGTTATAGGATGTGCCACAGAGATTACCGGGCTACAACTTTCCCAAAGGTGTATTTCAAGGTGGATGACATCAGCAACCTTGCCAAAGTAGGGCATTTGAATTGTAGGGAGTGTGACTAATCTAAAAAGCATTGCTCAGTTGCCATGTCTGGGATTAGAACTCCTACCGAACTAGTTTATCACACTACAGCAGTATGCAGTTATAGGGCACACCACAGAGATTACTGGGCTACAACTTTCCCAAAGGTGTATTTCAAGGTGGATGACATCAGCAGCCTTGCCAATGTGGGGCATTTGAATTGTACTGAGTGTGACTAGTCTAAAAAACATTGCTCTCTACACAGACAGAGATACACAGTTGCCAAGCTGGGATTAGAACCCTTACCTAATTTTTTTATCACACTACAGCAGTACGCAGTTATAGGAAGTGCCACAAAGATTACTGGGCTACAGCTATCCGAAAGGTGTATTCCACAGTGAATGACATCAGCAGCCTTGCCAGAGTAGGGCATTTGGATTGTACTGAGTGTGACTAGCCTAAAAAGAATTGCTTTGCTCTCTACACAGACTGAGACAGACACACACAGTTGCCAAGTCTGAGATTAGAACTCCTACCTCATTTTTTATTACACTACAGCAGTACGCAGTTATAGGACGTGCCCCAGAGATTACTGGGCTACAATTTTCCCAAAGGTGTATTTCAATGTGGATGACATCAGCAGCCTTGCCAGTGTAAGTTATTTGAATTGTATTGAGTGTGACTTGCCTAAAAAGCATTGCTCTCTACACAGGCAGAGACAGGCACACACACACACACACACACACACACACACACACACACACACACACACACACACACACACACACACACACACACACACAGTTGACAAGTCTAGGAATAGAACTCCTACCTAGCTATTTTATCACACTACAGCAGTACTCAGTTATAGGACATGTCACGAAGATTACTAGGCTACAACTTTCCCAAAGGTGTATTTCAAAGTGGATGACCTCAGCAGCCTTGTCATAGTAGGGCTATGGGCTGGGGAGTGTGTGCATGGGCCATAACCCATTCATCTAGAGGTTGGCACACCACATGTGGGCACACACAGGGTTATATTACACAGGTACGTTTATACAGCTGTGAGATGACTACTTCCTTGTCGAGTCATGTTGTGCAGCTAGCACTTGCACCACATAGTCTGTAATATTGACAGATACCAGTGGCTAGTATCTACAGTGAGTGACATCTGACCCTCATGTTGTTGTTGTAGGCATTTGGCTGTGTGCTGGGTGGGACAGGCCTCATAATGGATCGCTCCTTGTCACAGTCATTCTCTTCCAAACATCTATGTACTTCTACATTTGGCTTATTATAGTTTGTTGTCCTAGAATATGTGTCTGTATTCCTATCCACTGTGTGTTTAAGGCATGACTGGTGCATATTGAGGAGCGTACGCACTAACATCTGCAAATGCCAGATATGTATCGTCCACTGTTGTTTGCAGACATGCACTTCATTTGTTTAAGTGTGTGAACATTCCAAGTATGATCTTTCAGTATGTTGTTGTCTGACATTTTTCTCTTAGTGTGTGAGCATGCCCAGTATGTCCTTCTGTATTGAATGTGTGGATGGATTCCAGGTAGTTTGTACTCCAGTGCAGACCTTTGTGTTGTACACCTACAGGTAGCAGACTGTTTCTGCAGGGTATCCCTTGATCATTTGGAATATGGGGACACACTGTGCAGGGGATGTTGTGTATAGTAGGTGATTATGTCTATGCTGCTTCAGCTGCATAGTACTGCTGTTAGCAGAGATATTCAGACATGTGTACTGTTATACACTGTGATTTTACTGTCCCCATGTACTGTCAGGTGGACATTCTTGCTCACAGTGATGTCTTGGGGGACAAGGGTGACTGCAGCTGTGTCTGGTATTGTGGGCAGACACCTACGTATTCATGGTACATTATGCCATTCTGGAGGGGGAGCAGCAGACACGTGCTGCTGGGTCTGTGTAGCCAGTTCAGCACCTTGGTACAGTGCTGGCAGAGGATCCCATACTTGTACACCCATCGACATGACAGTATGGCCTTATTTTGCTGTGGCAATGACTCACAGCTGTGCTGATTCACACAGGTTACCCAGAGGCAGGGGCTATGGGTCAGGACATTACCCCTATTGTGCTGTACAGGCAGGTGTGTAACCACCCATTTGTTTGTTTGCAGCCAGGGATAGTGTGTGCACACAGCTTGGTGTCGGGCCCTGCACATTCAATGCTGCCCATGCTCCCACCCCCCTATGTTATTCTAACCTCTTCCATACATTATGCATACATTCTCTGATACTTTCCCTAAGGGTATAACCCCATCACAGGTGTGTGTTAGTGTCAGTCCATAGTTCATGCAGTGGGGCATCATGGACATGTTACTGTGGTTTGTCCACATGGCCTTGCATATAGCTTATGTGGAGTGTGTAATGTTGTTATTTGGGTGTCCATGACATAACATGCATTGGCAGTACGTGTGAGACATAGGCCTTTGGCAGAGGCCTGTGGGCCATTAGGTGTTGCTGCGGGCCAGATGTGCAGGCCATTGCATTCTGTCAGTCCTACAGTCTCAGACCACCATACAGTATATACCCCTGGGGTGACAGGGTAGGTGTGATAGGTGTTCATGCCAATACCTTCTATCAGTCTTGATCAGGTGGTGTGGATGCTGGCAGGGTGCTATGTACAGCTAGGGATACATCTGCATGGGACACCTACACTGCATGCTGCATTCTTCTGTTATTGCCATATACAGGTGGGATCATATTGTACCCATTCCCCACAGCAGGGATATGACCAGAGAGGTACCTGTAGGTGGTGTTTGTGTGAGCTGGGTGCATGTGTGCTATGGACACTACTTGCATCTGACACACAGATATGCATGGAGCATTCCAGTTATGCTGGCATGTGCAGGTACATCAGCTGTTTCCCAATACATCAGTCCTACCTCATTTGTGATCTGCAAGTGTTTGGGCAGATATCACTGGTATTCCCTGCTACAGGACCAGTTAATCTGATGCATACCTGTATGTATAATTCTAAGGGTGTCTCCATTTCACAGTGACACATATATACTGTATGTCTGGGGTACTTCACCTGTGTACTGCTTGTATAGCTGGCCCAACAACCATGCCATGTCAGTCTTTCAGATGGTGACACATATTACCACTGTACATTTACAATGGCTTACTGCTAGCATGTGTTATACTGGTGGGAATTGTCTTTGGCACTGCAGTTGTGAGGGCTTATCCCTGTCATCAGCAGTAGTGGGCATTGGCCACCAGGTCTTACCTCAACATGCATACATACTGACCACTCTCACACAATATGAAACACACACCAACCTAACACACACAGACCTGCATATTGTGCAAATGCTACAACCTATCATGCTACCTTGGCCACCTCTGGGATCTGTGCTCCACTGGTGTTATACCTATTCATACATGTTACTACATTTCTACACAGGATTGGGGGGGGGGGCACACCTGACTGTTACTACATTTCTATGCTGGATTGGGGGAAGGGGCACACCTGACTATTTCGACATGTCTACATAGGAGTTGGGGGCACACCTGACTGTTACTACATTTCTTCACAGGATTGGGGGGGCACACCTGACTGTTTCTGCATTTCTACACAGGATTGGGGGGCACACCTGACTGTTAATACATTTCTACACAGGATTGGGGGGACACACCTGACTTTTTTACATTTCTATGTAGGATGATGAGGGCACACCTGACACTTGTACAAATTTGCTATGACTGTACTGGTATGTCAGGTACTCCATTTCATTCTGTACTCTAACCTATCGTGCTGTCTGGAGGCATATCAGTGTACTACAGGTCTTAGCTTTGATTGACCTACATATTAGTTTCTGACTTCCTACCCTTCAGAACTAACATCACACTTCCTGACCTGCTGTAGTCTGTCTGTGTAGGCCTGGGGTGGAGGTTACCCATAGGCATCATTCAGAGGCCATAGCACAGCATTTGTTTGTGTTTGCCTATACCTGTCCTGCTGGCTGGGACTGTTGTTGGGTATGTGAACCTCCATGACTGGCATGTGTGAGTCATATGGACACACATGTGGCCCAGCACATTTCCTGCAGTGGGTTTTGTCACCCTGTGTAGTACTGGCTACTATGGTGACACCAGTATTTGTTACAGATCTCATGGTGCCACTATAGGTGTCTACTATCTGCTGGCATCCCATTCAGCCACCCAATTCCCTTGCATGCTTACATCCATACCATAGATACAGGTAACAACACATTCTACTCCATTTGGCAATTGGTACGTTGAGTGACTTACCTTGTGGGTGTCCTAGTATTGAGGGTGGTGCTGCAGAGCTGCCTATGTCAGATGCACATAGTACACTCCCTACACATGGTTGAGCACAGGTAGTGTCATGTTTGGCATCCCTTTTACTGTATTGGAGAGTCAGAGAGAGGTGTTATTCCCCGGGTCCCTTCTGTGTCAGTGTATGTACTATGCATTGCCTCTTTGCCAAGGTCAGGGCATACTGGGCATGCCTCCTTCTGCCTACTGAGGCAGGCTCAGGTTGTTCCTCCTCCAATTCACTCTGTGCCTGTGCAGGTCTTGGCAATGGTGGGGGGGCTATGTGGGCCTGCCCCGTGCTGTTCCTGTTGCAGCTGTTTCCACAGGATCATATTGTGTAGCATGGCATATATGATGACAATTTGGGTACATGTAGCTGGTGAGTACTGCAAGGCTCCACTGGATGTGTCCATCCCAAACACATGCTCTATTATAATTCTGGTCTGTGCGTGTGCCTCATTATGGAGTTCTTGTTCAGGTGTGTGTGCATTTCTGATGGGAGTCATCAGCCACGGTTCCAGTGCATATCCAGCATCCCCCACTAGGTGTCCATAAGGGATGTCCCCACTGGCCAATCTGTAGTACAGCTGCATCAGATGTCAGATGTGGGAATCATGATAGTGTCCAGGGCAGCCAGCGCACACATTCATTATTATGACCTGGGCATCACACGCAGTTGGAGGGGAAGCCCTTGTGGTTGATGTAGACCCTACCCTGCTCACTGGGTGGTGCTTTGATACTTATGTGCATGCAGTCTATAGCACCCACTACCTCAGGATATTCTGCTATTTGGTGGAACAGGTGCATATTGCTGGCCAACGCCTCACGGGTGTTGGGGAAATATATGTGCTCACCGGCATGTGCTGACATGGCATCCAGGAAATGGTGGAGTACCCTGGATGCTGATGCCTGTGAGATGCCCATCATATCCGCAGTTGGTCTTTGGAAGGTACCTGTAGCTAGTATTTGTAGGCCTACACATACCTTGGTATCCATTGAGATGGATTCCCCTCTGTTAGTTCTGTGTGTCAGGTGTGGGCCTGCACAGCTCAACAGTTTGCTGTAGGATGTCCCTGTCCACCCTATAGTGCTCCACTATCTCCAGCTCATGTAGCCCCTGGTAGGTTACCCTGGGTCTGTACACTCTCCTCCATCTCCTCACTGTGGGTTGGTCAGCAGCATTCACATCCTCACCACCCTCAGCGTCTTCCACAAGTTGTTGTATGATAGCTGTTGCAGCGCCTATCATTTTGTTGTTTTGTTTGTTAAAAGTTCCCCGCCTGTATACACCGGTGGTGTAGAGTGTGAGAAAAACCAGAGGGGAAGGTGTTTGCATAGTTTATAGTAGTGTTCTGGGCTGGGCTGGGCTGTTGCCTGTGTAATTGTCTGTTTCTGATACATTTCACCTGCCAGCTATGCTAGTTCTCCTAGATTACCTTCTTACTGCTGTTTTCCCTTCCCATTGCCTTCCTGTTTAAGCCCAGGGGCACACTGCGCAAACACAGTGCTCAAATGTGCACATAGCTGCTATTTCCTGGTTTAATTTTATTTCTTTCCTTTAAAACCTGGTGCGCAAACCCGCTTAGGCAATGTAAAGAGCACTAGGCAGCCTCAGACACACCCCCTTGCTTAGCTGTGCTAAGCTAAGGGCAAATTGGAGCCACAGGGCTCCAATTCACTTACAGTATGCCTGACACACACCCCTATGATGTCAGCTAACTCCTAGGCTTGCACCAAGCTATTCCTGCTCTTGGACTGTTGGGAGCTGACTAGCATGCTGGGGAAATCTGAGATTCACTATCATTCCCCTCATTTGCATAGGGCTGCCTGCCAATGCATAGTTACATGTCTCACACTGAACCTCCCCCCTTAGCAACCAGTACTCACTGGCCATGTTGTCTTCTGCCTGCCATTGACTATAATGGCAGAATAGTGATTTTGGTTAGAATGCTTTTTTGAGGGTTTTTGTTTTATTTTTAGCCCGATCCCGTTTTCTCGCTGCTGCCCTACACTTAAACATCCAAGATCGGCTAAAAAAAAATAAAAGTTGATTTGTTAATTTTTTTAACTGTTTACAGTGCAAATGGCCTTATACTTGGCCATTGGTGTGCTTCCTGATTGATATGCACCCTATATTTGGAGCTGTCACGGCTCCGTTTTGGAATTTGCAGAAATGTACTTGGTTACTAACCGAGTACATTTCTGCAGATTGCACTAGTCCTGCATGGCCGGTTTCCAGCTTCCTGGATCACAGATTCACCTCATTTGCATGGATTTTTCCTGCAAATGGGGTAATTTGCATACAGGGGCTTCGTCTGTGCAGGATTAGTGCAGGAGCTCTCGTGCACGCCCCTGCAGGCTGTTCCTGGTTTGCATGGCAGACATATTGCCTGCTTGAGCTCCTGCACTGATCTTGCACGCCATGCAAGCTTTTGAAAAACTGGGGGTTTTTCTTTGTAACAATCACAATCCACTCCAACATTATATAACTTGCCCAGTTCCTGCCTTCCTTTAAACATCACTCAACCTTATGAACATTATTATGTATATACACACAAACACACACACACGCACACACACACACACACACACACACACACACACACACACACACACACACACACACGCACACACACACACACACACACACATATATATATATATATATATATATATATATATATATATATATATATATATATATATATATATATTGCACAATTTCCATTTATTTCTATAAAATTTGCTCTGTCCCTTTTCTAAAGATTCCACCTCCTGGCCTTCAATCTCATTGACAATATTCAGTATTTCAACTACAGATGGTTTAGACTTGGACTTACATTTACTAACAATTGCTTTTTGGTAGCCAATAGCATTAAACTTAATAAGCCTTTACTATGGTTAGGTAATTCCCAGCTGAAAACAATTCTTTCCAGAGTTATAACCATTGGCTTTCCCAACATTTCTGATAAAGTACTCTGTAAGCCTTCTGGCGCTACTACCTATGCAGGCATTATTGACAAACTTGTAAATGCAAATACAAATATTTATTAGATGAGATGGCTGACTGACAGAACTCATGTTATTAGACTTGTTGGTGTGACTTCTGAAATAAAAAAAAGTTACCAGTGGTGTAGCACATGGGTCAGCCTTGTAGGGTTGAAGATGACTGTAAAACGGGTGTTTTTTAAATCTTCCACTGATTCACAATTGCTTCAGCATAGTTTAGACCTTGTTAACAATTGGTGAAAGGACAATGGTCTCAAACTAAATGTAAAACAAGATGAAGTATAGTTCATTTTAGTAAACAAAACATTTCACATACAATACAGATGACTATCAGACACCAAACTCTAAGCATAGATTCATAGATTAGTACTAGACTAACTGCCCTTGTGGGCCATTTTCAGCCTAGCCAATTACCCCATGTGAGAATCAAACCCTGCACCTTGTGTTTGTAAGGTAAACACCTTAACCATTATGCCAACATCCCACCTGCATTCTTTTGCCCATTCTGTTTGTGTAGTTATTTGGAAAGCCTTCTGCCTGGCTCTTCTACTTTCCAAAGGCATCTCTTCTCAATCCGCAGTTCTTAATTTCCCTTTACTCATATCTCATCAGACCCATTATGGAATATAATGCGTATTTTGGCATGTATTTGTCTAAACAGATCACACAACTTGAGAAACCTCAGAGACTCATAAGTAAAATAATAAGTAGTCTCAACAGCCTTATTTATCAGGTCTGGCTGGCACCCCTCTCCCTGTACTCAGCCACTTACAGAATTGTCTGTGGAGATCCGTTCCTGACTTTTCGAGCCATGAAAACTCCAGTCCTCTGGCATCCTGTTCCTTTGCAGAACAGTTACTCATATATTTGGTTAAAGGCACTAAACCTTCATCAGTAGATTAATAAGACACATTGGCATGATAGAGTTATATCTTGGCATATCCTCCACCTCTGGAACAATCGTCAACTATATGTCAAGCAGACTTGTGTCTTTACCACCATCAGTGCAAACCTTGATAAGTGGATAAGTTTTCCTCTACTCTGTCTTGTATTTTCTTCCTTGTGGCTGAAAGAAACTTTTGAATAGGAGTTATTGGCTAGACTGATTGCGTAGTACTTAACTAGGAACCTATGAGCTTATGCATCTATAATGACCAAACAACCTTGTAGGAAGGGATGAAGAAAATTAATGGAGAGACTGGGAACAAATTTGTTATTGCTGCTGTTTAGTAGTAAAATTACCATTCAGATGACAAGTTTGTCACCAGCTAAAATGCTTATGTTTAGAAGAATGTGATGCACATTAACTTACTTTTGACCAAAATGGTGTTATCAAGAGAAAATAATGGACTCACAAACATATACAATGTTGAGAAATGTTATACTTGGAGATGAAGTCCGTGTGAGAAAATTATAGTCCTAAATGGATCCCTGGCATAATATATATTTATTTCCATTAACTGATAGGGATAGTCCATTTGAGCAAAGGTCCACTTTCAGCAGAGGCCCTGGGAAGAAAGCTGTGCATTTCTAATACTTACATAGCTAAAGAAAATGCCCCTCAGGTTACACATAAACATAGTACTAAAATGTACATATTGCAACAGATCTGGTGCAGTGTGCAGATCTCCAAATTGTCCCTCATTACAGCTCAAACTGGGGGGGAAAAACGTCTTTCCAAAGTTGAAGACCAAAAAAAAAGCTGTTTTCCATTCCTGTTACAGTTTTAACAAACAGCTTGCCACGATTACTGCCACATACTAACCTCACTCACTAAGTGCTTCAGCACTTCAACTATGACCACAATTGCAGTATCAGCATTCACTTATGAAGCCTTGATAACCTCCTGGCTTCTTCTTCATAAATTTATTCTAGTATTGCACTCCTGCAACATTGGCACCTGTCGATTGGACATCGTGACAGCCCATGCAAGATTTTACATAAGAAAGTACTTGGATCTGTTACAAAGTAAATAATAATGAATATCAGAGAAGCAAGAGGTAGAGGTTATGTAGAACCATAATTAATTTATGTAGCACCCAGTGCATTTTCCCAAGCCGATTCCCTTCAACTTTAAATTGTGGAAAAAAAAATTCAAAACATTTTCTGTTTGAAATCGAAGCCAAATGTAACAAATGTCTTTCTACAGTGATATTAACACACACATTTCAGACTTTACCACAAAGCAGTACTGGCATTTATTTTTGAATGTTGGTACTGCAACACCACACAATCAGCAACTGCCAGTCTTGTCCCCTTAACCCCTTTCACCCTGGACAGCTGCCCGCATCAAGCTATGCTTATGTTATTATGTAGAGATGTAAATGGGGATAAGTAAGTATGAAATCAGGAGAAAGTGTGGTGGGACAGAGACAGAGTCATGAAATGTAAGGGTAAGTAGGATTTTATATGTATGGGAGGGCATTAAAGAGTGTAGCCCAGTTTTAGAATTGCCCCGCAGCATGGTCTGGTTGAATGCCTTGTGTAGACTAGCAAAGTAAGCAAATAAGGGATAAGTCAGACCTTGATTATAAGAAGCAGCTCATTAACAATTCATAGGCCCAAGGCCTTTGCTCTAACTCCAAGACCGTAAAAAAACAGACATTTGCCTTGTCTGTGAACTGTACCTGAGTCAATTTCTTGAAAAGTAGTTATGCTCAACACTATACTGCTAGAGCTACCATACATTGGACTTGTCCAGGATTTAGAACCCAGACCTCTCACTCCTAACATGAGAATCATACTCCAAGACCTACAAGCCACACTGCTGCAACTGGCTTGATTTGCAGATGATTGATGATTAAGAATTGAGACAACTGGTATTATATTTTTGAAAATTGTTAATAAACTTGCTGGAAAAAATAAATTCTTCTTTAGGTAACTAAGAAAACTAATCATAAACCTGCACCATGTCTACATTTTGAGACCAAACAAGTCATGCCAACTAAGAGAATTGAGATTTTGAATTGACTTTCCATTTGTTTAGGCTTTTGGAGTGCGCAGAACCTCAGTTAAAAAGTTTACTAAAGTCCAAATATGATTTCTGTAAATTGTCTCAGATTAGACAGTAATGCAATTCTAACAGTTACTGGAATGAGATCCACCACCTGGGAAAAATGAAGTGAAATTACAACTTTAAAACAGAGCACAGTGGATGTATAATTTCCAAATATTCTAACACTACTAACTTGTCAAGCACTTCAAACTACCTATTTTCAAATTCCAAAATCCAGGGTTAACTACCTATTAACCCAGGCCTGAAAGTCATGTCACTCACCTAAACCTTCCCAACTAGGACACTACCTAAAAGGCATTGCACTATGTATTCCCTAAAGAACATGAAATTGTGTGACTATGTTGAATGACATTGCCATTGATGCTGTAACAAGAAAAAGAGAATTGCAACCCCTGGTACTGCATTGAGCCTGTTGTATAAAAGTTAAGATAACTGGACATGGCCCAGTCACCATAGGAGAGGAATACCTCTGATGTGGACATTGTACAAATGTGAGTATATAAAACAAAAGGCTGCTAGTGTTGCCAATAACTAGTCCCCAAAAATTGCATAAACAGTATTTATTGTAAAACACAAAAAGTAACATAAAGGATAAGCACTTTCGTCACAATGACTTCATCAGAACAAGAAACTGTTGTGAAAAATTCCCATTTTATACAATTAATATTGTCATATGACCCAAGCAATTAAGTTTTAAAAGAGTTTTAAAAGAACAGTCATAAACATTTCATATAGGAAACTTTAAAAATTTAAAAAGCTGTGGAAATGAAGCCCTATATAATACAAAAATACAAATTAGTGTTTTAACTACTTTAGAATTTATAATTTATACATTTAAATAATATAAGCCTAAGAAAAACTTGGTGATTCTAGGGCAGTTGAAAAACAAAAACTGGACTAACAATTAAATAACAAAAAGAAAACTACACTAAAAGGTTATTTGTGTCATAATTTACAAGCCCTAAACCTTAATTCTGGTTTGATGCTGATAGCATCATTTAACCCTGGATATTCAGCAGCATTTAACCTTAGTTGCCATTTTGCTTCAGCCCTCAATAGTTTATTTTTCCAATCCCCTCCTCTGAAATCCACCTGTACAACTTTCAATATGCCAAACTTGAAACTATGAAGTGGATTCTCTTGAATATGTTCATTTTTTTCGTCCTTCCTGTTGATACAATAGCAATGTTCGTATATCCTACGGTTTAATTTTCTTTCCATCTTGCCAATGTAGTAACAAGAACAGGAATTACAACTAACAAGATAAACAACACCTGAGGTGACGCATGAACCAGATGCAAAGTTAGCATCAATGTCATAAGGGCCTAAACTCAGCTTAGAATTTTCATTAATGTAACCACAATAATCACAACAACCACATTTGTGGGTACCTTTTTTCCTATTATTTACATTAGGTTTGTTTTCCAAAATATTCTTCAAATTACTACCAACCCTATAGGTGAATATGGGTTCTCGGCCTATTACTTTGAAAAGGTCACTATTTCCTTTCAACATGGCCCAATTATTTTGGATGATCTTTTTTACCTCATTGGATGTTTCACCATATGTAATAACCATGGCTTGGGAAAAATCATTTTGATCACTTTGATTGACATTTGTTGGTTCTACCCCAGCCCCTAGTAATGGTTTGTATCTACCATTCCAATCATCCATCACTTGGTCCCTGATATTCTCTACAAAATCTGATGGGTATCGTCGATGCAAGAACATTTCCATAACTGTTTTAGTTCGTAGGTTTTAAAAATCTCTTGCTCAGTAACTTTTTCAAAAGAATGTAATAGGGGTATAAGGGGGGGGGGTTCCAACAACTTTTTTTGTAAATGACAGAATTTCCATCTACAAAAATGAATGGCACCTGTACCTAAGGTTTTTAGATGATCTATTTATTTTGTGGAAGAGGGACACCTTCTTTGAACAATTTCTCCATTATATGAACACCATATGTGACTATTTTAAATTCACTGGAAATGGTAATAGTGAAGAAATTAATTTTCTTGATGTAAAAATATTTAAGGATACTACCAACCACTTATTTCAATCCAAGTTTTATAGGAAATCCACTTTCTCTAATGATTACCTTGAATTCTCAAGTAACCACCCCCCACATATCAAGAGGAACATAGTTAAGGGGCAAATGATTAGGGTTGTAAGGATGTGTTCAAATAGGACCCTGGCAGAGGCAGAAACTAAAACAGTTATGGAAATGTTCTTGCATCGACGATACCCATCAGATTTTGTAGAGAATATCAGGGACCAAGTGATGGATGATTGGAATGGTAGATACAAACCATTACTAGGGGCTGGGGTAGAACCAACAAATGTCAATCAAAGTGATCAAAATGATTTTTCCCAAGCCACGGTTATTACATATGGTGAAACATCCAATGAGGTAAAAAAGATCATCCAAAATAACTGGGCCATGTTGAAGGGAAATAGTGACCTTTTCAAAGTAATAGGCCGAGAACCCATATTCACCTATAGGGTTGGTAGTAATTTGAAGAATATTTTGGAAAACAAACCTAATGTAAATAATAGGAAAAAAGGTACCCACAAATGTGGTTGTTGTGATTATTGTGGTTACATTAATGAAAATTCTAAGCTGAGTTTAGGCCCTTATGACATTGATGTTAACTTTGCATCTGGTTCATGCGTCACCTCAGGTGTTGTTTATCTTGCTAGTTGTAATTCCTGTTCTTGTTACTACATTAACAAGATGGAAAGAAAATTAAACCGTAGGATATACGAACATTGCTATTGTATCAACAGGAAGGACGAAAAAAATGCCTTATTTAAACATATTCAAGAGAATCCACTTCATAGTTTCAAGTTTGGCATATTGAAAGTTGTACAGGTGGATTTCAGAGGAGGGGATTGGAAAAATAAACTATTGAGGGCTGAAGCAAAATGGCAACTAAGGTTAAATGCTGCTGAATATCCAGGGTTAAATGATGCTATCAGCATCAAACCAGAATTAAGGTTTAGGGCTTGTAAATTATGACACAAATAACCTTTTAGTGTAGTTTTCTTTTTGTTATTTAATTGTTAGTGCAGTTTTTGTTTTTCAACTGCCCTAGAATCACCAAGTTTTTCTTAGGCTTATATTATTTAAATGTATAAATTATAAATTCTAAAGTAGTTAAAACACTAATTTGTATTTTTGTATTATATAGGGCTTCATTTCCACAACTTTTTAAATTTTTAAAGTTTCCTATATGAAATGTTTATGACTGTTCTTTTAAAACTCTTTTAAAACTTAATTGCTTGAGTCATATGACAATATTAATTGTATAAAATGGGAATTTTCACAACAGTTTCTTGTTCTGATGAAGTCATTGTGACGAAAGTGCTTATCCTTTATGTTACTTTTTGTGTTTTACAATAAATACTGTTTATGCAATTTTCGGGGACTAGTTATTGGCAACACTAGCAGCCTTTTGTTTTATGGTCGTTGCGCTGCTTTTGGCACCATCTACTTTTTTCTAAATGTGAGTATATGTTACTTATAATAAAGATGGTTGTTGAACATAAAAAAAAAAAAAAAAACGCTAACCATCTGAGAGATCAAGAAATATCTATGGAATTATTTAGAAAAATAAATATCTATGGACATATCAATTATGCACTGGTAATACTTTTAGATTCTGAGATTTTTAAGTGTAAGTCCTGGAATAGTGTCCATGGGGGGAGACTTCAGATATAACAGAGGGCAAAATCAAGGGGTAGGTTATAAATGGGCTTCCAAGATGGAGACATGCTGATAAGGGCAATGAGAACAGAGTATGTTTTTCTTTCAAAGGCTAAAAGATAATGTTTTCTGAAAGCATTTAAATTGTTTTCTACATCTGAGAGAGGAATAAAGATAAGACAAAAATGGATAGCACTTAGTGTAAGTAGAAGGGATAAGTTATAAAGGAAAGCAATCCACTCATATAAACAGTCAATGGCACAACCCCCCAGAATGTTGTTAGGTTCCATACTGGCCCTGGCCTCAGAATGGAAGTAGTCTGGGGGTTGGAAGAGAGGCTAGTATACCTGGCACTGGCTCATAGGTTCATAGGTGTTTACTAGGCTAACTATCACAAGGGCCTTTTTAAGCTTAGCCCTGCATCCCAAATCTCTGACAAGTTCTGATACCCTTGATGTGTGTAAGCCTGGGCCTGGGAGATTAACCATTTACAGGTTACCCGTGGCCATTAGAAACATAGGTGCCAAACCA
This sequence comes from Protopterus annectens, assembly GCF_019279795.1. NCBI lineage: Eukaryota > Metazoa > Chordata > Ceratodontiformes > Protopteridae > Protopterus > Protopterus annectens. The sequence continues at coordinate 1,095,480,930 of NC_056747.1, read as the reverse complement.
GGGATGAATTTCCAGTTTCCCATCCAATTGTCCAAGCTGCACTTGAATTGGGTTAGGGAGGAACACTGCTTTACATGGATGGGAAGCCTGTTCCATAGATGAGGTAGTCTCTGGGATACATACCTATCTCTCCAGCAGGTCCTATTTATATCACAGGCAAGCTTTAAGTTTTTAGAATGGGTAATGCTGGTGCTGTTTGTTTTGTGGATATGCAAGAGGTCCATTAGAGTGGGCTCTAACAATGGCCTGTATGCCAGGCATAGATCGAGCCTCAAAACCCTGTAGGAGACAGAATACAGGGATAGAGCTTTGAGGCAGTCTGCATAGGACATTTTACTTATGCCCTGTATTCTTTTAGTGAGGAACATCTGTGGACATTCCAATTGTTGGATATGCCTGGTTAGGTACATACCAAAGGGGGCATTATACTCAATGATAGGTCTGAAGAATGCGGAATACAGTGGAACAATGACTTCCTTGGACTTAGATGCCATACCTTTGTTTATAAGTTGCGCAACATAGAATGATTTCCTCACCACTGTTGACAAGTGATAGTCAAAGCTAGATTACTATCTATGTGTGTTCCTAAATCCCTGACTACTGGGTCAACTCTAATGGGTGTGTTGTCAATATGATAGTTACCAGGGATGGATGACTTCCCACAGGATATTATTATGCATTTCTTGGCATTTAGTTTTAGTCCATGGCTCTGATACCTGTTGTTTGTCTGTATCAGCCCTTCCTGGAGAACATTTGTGTCAGGGTGAAATTCAATGACAGCTCATAATTTGCAATCATCGGCAAATTTAGTCAGCCAGAGACCACTGACATTGGCCTTGACTTCTGAGAAGTAAATGCCAAAATGGAGCAATCCAAGGACTCATCCCTGAGGGATTCCACTTGTGACTGGCCTCTTTGTAGAGGTGGACTCCCCAATTCTAACTTTCTGGGTCCTGTCTGTGAGGCAGTTGTCTATCCACCGGGTTACATATGGGTTTTTACCTAACCTCTTGAGTTTGTCAACAATGCCCGAGTGAGGTATTCTGTCATATATCTTGGCCAGGTCAAGGTAGGCAGTGTGAACGATTTTGCCCTCATCCATTGCTTTGGTGACCTTCTCAAAGCAGTCCACCAGGCTGAGTAGGCATGATCTGCCCTTGATAAAACCAAACTGGGTTGGGTCCACTGTCTGGAGGTTTACTATATCTCTGTTGATCATCTCCTTAATAATTCTTTCCATGGTGTTGCATATAAGACTGGTGAGACTTGTGAGTCTGCAGTTTCCAGGGTCTATAGATAGCCCACCTTTGTGCAGAGGGATGACTGTTGCCTTTCTCCATTCATGAGGCACAAAGCCTGTTTGGAGGCTTCAGTTAAACAGTAATTCCAGAGGCTCTGATAGATCATGCATCATGCTATTTAGAAGGCATCCTGGGATATTGCCTGGGCCCATTGATGCAGTGTTCTTGGTCTTAGAGAGAGCATTAAAGACCTGTTCCCTTGTGATAGTAGGGGGAGTTATATTTGATGATAATTCCTGAGGGAAGGTTGAGAGTGAGAGAGGGGTAAGGTTGGAGCTGAATTTATCATAGGTTCATAGGTTCATAGGTAGGTACTGGGCTATCTGCCCGAAGGCATATATTAGCCCAGCCACTGTGTGCGGTGTTCACCGCCCCTTTGGTTAGTTCCCTAGGCCCTTGATCTAGTAGCTAGTACCATTGGCCCCTATCTAGTAGAGCTGTTGGTATGATCCCTGGTGTGAACTTTCTGTTACCCATCCACTCGTCAAGGTTCCTCTTGAAGAGTGATAGTGAGGGGCTCTGTCTTATGTAGATCGGGACCTTGTTCCATAGCAAGGGAAGTCTTTGCGAAGGGAATCTATCCCTCCAGCATGTTCTATTCATTGTTGTGCTGAGGTTTATATCCCTAGAGCGTGTAGCTTGAGTAGATTTTGTTTTGCTAAGATGGAGTATGTTCAACAGTTCTGGGTTGGACATGGCTCTGTATGTTAGACAGAGATCGCCTCTAAGAAGACAAGTAAATTAAACACGAACTAGTAAATCAACACAGCTGAAATGGGGCAGGAAAAACGGTACTTCAAACGACCAAAAATATAAGGAAATTTATTAAAGTTTGTTAAAATATTTTAACAACCTTTTTTATATTTTTGGTCGTTTGAAGTACCGTTTTTCCTGCTCCGTTTCAGCTGTGTTGGATCGCCTCTAAGAAGGCGGTATGCAACAGAGAAAAGCCTTAGTTTTTCAATCGTGCTGCATAGGGCAACTGTTTAAGGCCAGTAATCCTCTTAGTGAGGTACCTCTGTGGTCTCTCCAGCTGCTGGAGATGCCTAGCCAGGTACATTCCAATTGGTGCATTGTACTCAATAATGGGTCTGATGAGGGAAGAGTAGAGGGACACCACTACATCCTTAGATCTTGATGCAAACCCTTTTGTGATCAGATGGGTCACATAGAAGGATTTTCTAACCACCTTGGCAACATGGTTATCAAAGGAAAGCTGACTATCTACTTGGGTCCCTAGATCCCTTATTACTTCTTCAGATTTATAGTTTCATAGTTTCATAGTTTGGTACTAGGCTATCTGCCCTGGGGCATTTATAAGCCTAGCCATAGTGATGTGGCTTTTGCCACCCCATGTAATGGTACAAAAGTGTACAGTATAGATTTAGAATACTGTGTCCTGTCTAGTAATGACACAGTGAAGACCCCCTTACATAATAGAATTAGTTTACTGTGCCTCTGTCTAGTAGTGACACAGAGATGACCCCTGGGGTAAACCTACGATCTCCCATCCACTCATCAAGATTTCTCTTGAAGAGAGTCAGTGAGGGGCTCTGCCTAACATGAACTGGGATTCTGTTCCAGAGTATGGGAAGCCTCTGAGTTATGAATCTGTCCCTCCAGCATGTCCTATTCATATTTGTGCTGAGGTTTAAATCTTTAGCTCTCGTGGTTCTGATGGATTTGGATTTTTTGAGGTGGAGCATGTCCATCAATTCCTGATTGGGCATGGCCTTGTACGTCAGGCACAGATCACCTCTGAGCAGGCGGTATGCTACTGAATAGAGCTGGAGTTTCTTTAGTCTGGCAGCATATGACATATGTTGGAGACCCTTGATCCTCTTGGTGAGGTACTTTTGGGGTCTCTAGCTGTTGCAAGTGCTGGGTGAGGTACATACCAAATGGGGCATTGTACTCAATCATGGGCCTGATAAGGCAGGAGTATAGGGGTACAATGACCTCCTTTGATCTGGATGTGAATCCCTTCATGATAATGTGGGCAAGGTAGAAAGTCTTTCTAACCACTTTGGCAATGTGGGTGTCAAATGAGAGGTCACTATCGACTTGGGTCCCCAGGTCTCTGATTACTTTTTCCGTACTCAGTGGGTTACTGTCTATGTGATAATTTGTGGGTACTTTGTTTTTCCCAAAGGGGATGACTATACATTTTTTGACATTTAGTTTAAGGCCATGACTCCGGCACCAGTTGTCCGTTTCAGTGAGGCCTTTCTGTAGGATGTATGTGTCAGCTGGTGTATCGACTATGGCACCTAGTTTGCAGTCATCTGCGAACTTTGTCAGCCACAACCCTCCCATGTTTGCTTTCACATCTGAGAAATAAATGCCGAACAAGAGGGGTCCCAGGACAGAGCCCTGTGGGACACCACTTGTGACTGGCTTTGAGTCTTACATGGCTCCAGCAATTTTGACTTTATGGGTTCTATCCTTTAGCCAGTTTGCCACCCATCTTGTGACATATCGATTTACATTTAAGCTGTTGAGCTTGTCTATGATGCCAGAGTGGGGTATTGTGTCGAAAGCTTTAGCCAAGTCCAGGTAGGCTGTATGGACTGCTTTGCCCTCGTCAATGGCTCTAGTGACTGTTTTGAAAAAGTCAACCAGGTTCAAAAGGCAGGATCTGCCCTTTACAAAGCCGAACTGGGTGGGAGCAAGTGTCTGTAAGTCCCCAATGTCTCTGTTTATGAGTTCCATAATGATTCTTTCCATAGCTTTGCAGACCAGGCTGGTTAAGCTTATGGGGCGGTAGTTACCAGGGTCTGTAGAGGTGCCTCCTTTGTGGAGTGGGACTACTGTTGCTGTACGCCAGTGTTCAGGTACATATCCTGTAGTAAGGCTAAGGTTAAATAGCATTTTTACATGCGGGTTTAGCTCCTCTTGGAGTTCACGTAGCACGCAACCCGGGATACCGTCAGGTCCTATTGATGCTGTGTTTTTAGCTTTGCTGAGGGCGGTTCTCACCTGGACATCTGAGATGACAGGGAGGTTACATTCAGCTGGGATAAGTATTTCTTCTTCTGGGGGTGAGGGAGGGGAGAAATTTGCACTGAACCTGTCTGCCAGAATGTTGGCAATATCTGTGGGTTCAGTGTATTTTTTGTCATTGTGAACTAACTCTGAACATATCTGAGGGTTTCCACCCAGGTTTCTAACATAGCTGAAGAAGGCCTTGTGGTTATCTTTAGTGTCCATAGCGATTTTTCTCTCAAAGTTGGCCTTGGATGTTTTTATGAGAGAACGTAGCTTTCTACTAGTGCTGATCAGAGATGCCTTCTCTTTATGGGGTTTTGCTCTATCGTGCAGTAGCTTCCTTCTTTTGTTATACAATTTGTTTATGGCTGGGGTCCACCAGACAGGACGCCTGCCCTTGGTGGAGAGGGTCTTGATTTTATTTGGGATTGCATGATCCATGCATTCTTGGAGATGTCCGTAGAAAGCATTTGTGAAGGATTCTGCATTGTGGGATGTGGTTTCCACTGGCCCAGTGGGCTTAAAGGATACCATCTCAGTTTTAAGAAGCGTAAAGTCGGCTTTTGAGAAGTTTTTCACTGTAGTCTTTTGTGTTGGGGTGGAGGTGGGATATGTATATCCAGGGTGATTAGTTTGTGGTCAGATCTCACTAGTGAGGGGTATACTTCCGGTGTGGAGCACTTTGTCCCCATGTTTGTGATGATCAGGTCTAGTATATTATCTCCCTTGTGGGAGAGGTGACTAGCTGTTCCATTGCATTTGAATTTATGAATTCCAGGAACCTTTGGGCTAGGGTGTTTGGGCTAGAATAATGCACCCAGTCTATGTTAGGGTAGTTGAAGTCTCCCAATATGATGGTGTTTGGTGAGACATTCATATCCTCCAATGTCTTCAGGAAGGCTGAGTGGGGTTCCTGAGATTGGGAGGGTGGTCTGTAACATACTACCAGTTGTATAGCAGTTTTGCCTACGGTTAGTTGCACCTGGATGGTCTCTGATGCTTCATGTGTTGCCACTAACCTGGAGGTGTGGGTGTCCTTGATGAATATGGACACTCCCCCTCCCTTTTTGGTTTGGCCCGAGTTTTGGGGCCGAAAAGCATGATACAAGGTATAGCCTGGTAGTGCTGGGGTGCTCTCAGGAGCCTTGAACCAGGTTTCAGTTACTGCACAGACATCAATGTTCTCCACACTGAGGAGTGCTTCGAGAGCCTGCATCTTGAGATTTAGACTTCTGGCATTGAGCAGCATTACCCCTAATTTTTTTCCATTTTTGTTTTCTAAGGAGGTGGGTTTGTCTTTTGAGCCTTGCCTAAAAAAGGCACTATGGGGGAGGCAAGAGCCTTAGCCAATATCCGGAAGCCCAGTGGTGACAGATGCAAGCTGCCCCTTGCGAAGCAGCGTGGCTTGTCCAGCATGTCATCCCAAGCAGACAGACACTGGATCCCCTTAGAATGACACCAGTATTTGAGCCAATTATTAAAGCTGATCACCTTGTCTTTGTATTGTGGCATCATTCTTGGTGAGGGCAAGATGCTGCTCAGGGTCAGGGTCATACCAGCCTGGGCTACATAATCAAAGAGCTCCTCTATGTCTCTTTTCATGTAGTCCAGGGAGGTATGTCTCAGGTCATTCACGCCGGCATGGACAATGATGGAGTCATATTTGTACTTGCTTTGGAGTGACCTGAGTGCGTGTGTTATGTAGCGGATCCTAGCTCCCGATAAGCAGCTCACTGTTACCCTCTCCTTGTTCAGCCTGGTAAGCGGAACGTCAGTGTGTCTGACTATAGAGTCACCTATTACTAGTGTATCAGGCATGGTGTTTGGCCTTAAGGGCTGTGATTGTTTGACACACTGATTTATTGAAGTATGTGATGCATGTGTTATGTTTTGAGGTGGTGGATTTTTGGGTGTCTGCTTTGGGAGCCTCTGTTGTTTTAGTAAGTTTTTTAAAGAGAGTTCAGCCTCCAGTTAGGCTATATAGTTGCATCTCTCACATGTATTTGTGTTTGTTGGGAGGAGGAGAGGGTTGTCTGTGTACATGAGACAATTGTAGCATTGTCTCAAGATTCCCAGATTAACCAGCTGAACTGGAGAGGATGCTAGTAATCTACCACTCGACATGCTAGAATATTATAAGGGAGTGCTGTGCCTTTAAGGGAAGTGGGTACTCACAGGGAAGGTGGGTGGATGTAGTGCTTACTTTAGTTAGCGAGTGCTTACTTAGAAGAGAGGTTTTGAGAATAAGTGCTAGGCTTATAATAAAGCGATTAGACTGATTATTATAAGAGTAGAGCTTTCTTAAGGGAAAATTTGAAGAGCAGATTTGGTGGAGCCAGAAAAAGTTTAACCTTGTTTAACCGGCGCTGCGCTATGCACACAAACGCGCAAAGCTGTGCAAATGCAGATTTTAAACAGGGAACTTCAAAAGAGCTAGAAATGGTCCAAAACAACCAATTACTACAAGCTCTTGTGCTGAGGTCACTCCTTCAGGGACAGATAGGCTGCTCAAGGCTCCCCACTCCCACTGGTGAGCAAAGAAACTTCCTTCTATTGAAGTAAGGCAATGGACAACACAGGAACTACACCACATAGGGGAGTTACCTCCTATGTGATAGTTCGCGGGTACTCTGTTTTTTCCAAAGGGGATTACTACGCATTTTTTAGCATTTAGCTTGAGACCATGGCTTTGACACCATGCATCAGTCTCATTAAGGCCCTTCTGGAGGATATCCATGTCAGCTGGTGACTCTATTATAGCACCCAGTTTGCAGTCGTCCGTAAACTTGGTCAGCCACAGCCCTTCAGTGCTTGCCTGTACTTCTGAGAAGTATATGACAAATAGGAGGGGCCCCAGGACAGAGCCCCGAGGCACACTGCTCATTACTGGTCTGGATTCGGACATAGATCCTGCTACTCTTACTTTGTGGGATCTGTCTGAGACCCAGTTTGCAATCCATCTTGTGGCGTAAGGGTTTATGCCCAGGTTGGTGAGTTTATCAATAATACCCGAATGGGGAATGGTATCAAATGCTTTAGCAAGGTCAAGGTAAGCCATGTGTACCTCCTTTCCCTTATCTATGGCCTGAGTAACTGTCTCAAAGAAGTCCACCAGGTTCAGGAGGCATGATCTGCCCTTGACGAAGCCGAACTGTGTGGGGTCAAGTGTTTGGAGGTTCCCAATCTCTCCATTTATGAGTTCCATAATGATTTGCTCCATTGCCTTACAGATCAGACTGGTCAGGCTTATTGGTCGGTAGTTCCCAGGGTCAGTTGTGGGCCCACCCTTGTGCAGCAGAACCACCGTTGCTGTGCACCAATCTATGGGCACATATCCTGTCGAGAGGCTGAGACTGAACAGGGTATTCAGATGCGGGGTTAATTCATTTTGGAGCTCATGTATGACACAGCCCAGGACACCATCTGGTCCCATGGAGGCAGTGTTTTTAGCTTTAGATAGAGCCCTATTAACCAACATATCAGTAATAATTGGAGTTACACAATCCCCTGGAATAGTAATAGGCCCTGTAGGTAGTGAGGGGGGGGGGATGTGCACTAAACCTATCAGCCAAGATGTTGGCAATGTCAGTGGGGTCAGTGTATTTTGTTCCATTTTCTCCTAGCTCAGAACAGACCTGAGCATTGCCATTTAGGTTTTTGATGTAACCATAGAAGGCCTTATGGTTATCCTTGGCATCCTTGGCAACCTTCTTTTCGAAATTGGCTTTAGTTGACTTGATGACGGCCCTCAATTTCTTACTAATGCTGATCAGGGATGATTTTTCTACTTGAGATTTGGCCTTTTTTTGTATAAGTCTCCTCCTTTTATTGTATAGTTTGCTTATGGCCGGGGTCCACCAGACTGGTTTCTTCTTGCTTGAGGAAGGAGTCTTGGTTTTATTTGGGATAGCATGGTCCATGCAATCCTGAAGATGTATATAAAGTGCCTTGGTGTAGGATTCTGCATCCTGGATATCATTATCCTTCTGCAAGGGAATAGTGAAGCTTTCCACTTCTGATGCAAGTAGTTTGAAGTTTGCTTTGGAAAGGTTTTTTATGATGGTTTCTTTGACTGGGGGAGGTGGAGGGGTGAGGACGTCCAGGGTTATCAGTTTGTGGTCTGATCTGACCAGAGAGGGAGTGATAATGGGTGTGGTACAAAGGGAGCCCATATTTGTGATGACTAAATCCAATATGTTGTCCCCTCTAGTGGGAGAACATACCAGTTGTTCAAGGGCATTTAAATTTATAAATTCTATGAACCGCTGGGCATAGGAGTTAGAACTTTGGTAGTTCGCCAAGTCTATACTATGGTAGTTGAAATCACGCAAAATTATGGTGTTGGGTAGGACCTTTATATTTTCCAATGCCTCAAGGAATGCTGAGTGAGCATCTTGGGACATGGTGGGTGATCTATATCAGGCTATGACTTGAAATGTGGTTTTGCCTGCTGATAGTTGCACATGGATGATCACTGGGGCATCATGCTGCGCCACTAACCTGGAGATGTGGGTATCCTTGATGAATATGGATACACCTCCACCCTTTGTACTGCGATCTGGTAACTGAGGCCGGAAGGTATGATATGAATTGTAACCTGGTAGTGCTGGGGTGCTCTCTGGAGCCTTGAACCAGGTTTCCGTCACTACACAAACATCAATTTTCTCCATACTGAGGAGTGCCTCGAGTGCGTGCATTTTGAGGTTGGGACTTCTGGTGTTGAGTAGCATTACCCTTAGTTTTTGGTTACCTGTGCTAGTTACGGTGGTTGGTTTGTCCTTTGAGCCTTGCCTAAAAAAGGCACTATAGGGACGGCAAGAGCCTTGGCCAGTATTCGAAAGGCTAGGGGTGACAGGTGCAAACCATCTCTGGCGAAACAGCGAGGCTTGTCTATCATGTCATCCCAGGCAGACAGACACTGGATCCCCTTAGAATGACACCAGAAGCTTAACCAATTGTTGAAATTGATCATTGTGTCTTTCTATTGTGGTATCATTCTAGGTGAAGGTAATATGCTACTCAAGGTCAGGGTCATATCAGCTTGGGCTACATGATCAGAGAGCTCCTCAATGTCTCTTTTCATGTAGTCCAGGGAAGTATGTCTTAGATAATTCACACCAACATCTACAATGACAGCGTCATACTTGTACTTGTTCTGGAGTGACCTAAGTGCCTGTGTTATATGGCGAATCCTAGCACCTGACAGGCAGCTGACAGTAACCTTCTCCTTGTTCAGCCTGGTGAGTGGAACATCTGTGTGCCTTACTATAGAGTCTCCTATTACTAGCGTGTTGGGTATGGTGTTTTGCCTTAGGGGCTGTCGTGAGGCACACTGCTGAGGTAAATTATGTGTTTTCTGGCTTGTGTTTGGAGGTGCAGGTTGTTTGTTTGTCTGCTTTGGAGAGCACTATTTCTTTTTCAGATTGGTACATAGTGCCTCTGAATATGTTTTTGTGTATTTATGTGTATGTTTTGCCGGTGCTTGTTTTGTAGATCCATGTGTGACTGGTGGTGTGATGCTAGTGTGTCTCTTCTCCTCTTGACTGTCTGTTACAGTCATGGGTTGAGAGTGCTTAGCCTCCAGTCTGGCTGTATATTTGCATCTCTCACAAGTGTTTGTGTCTAGAGGTAAGAGGAGAGGGTTGTCTGTATACATGAGGCAGTTGTGACATTGCCTCAGGATGCCCAATTCCACCAGATGAACTGGAGAGTACACCTGAAGCTGACCTCTGGACATGCTTGGAAAAGTGAGTTTCACTTGTCTTACGGACAGTCAAGGGTCTTATGCTGTATTATAATAGTGCTGTCTAGGAGATTTTGACAAGTGCTGATTTGGGTTATGCAAGGGTTATCAGACAGGAGATTTGCTATATCTTCTGGCTCAGTATAGGTGGCTCCATTTACAATGAGCTCTGCACACAATTGTGTATTGCCTTTGAGGTTGCGGACATAGCTAAAGAATACTTTGTGGTTGCCCTTGGCCTGGGAGGCCAAATTTGCCTTAAATGTGGCTTTTATAGACTTTATTTGTTCTCTGAGTTGTTTGTTTAGTTTGATGAGTGTGCTTTTATCCTGTTGGGTGCTGCACCTCCTATTTTTTTGCCATGATTTTCTTCCTCCTGTTATACAGCCTATTGATTTTGTGATTACATCAGGGTGGCTTGTTGTTTGAGTTAGTTTTTGAGTTAGTTCTGTGCTTCTTCTTGGTGGGTACAGCTGCCTCTATGCAGCAATTAACATGCTTGTAGAGGGTTTCTGTGAACAGTTCTGCATAGGCAGCAGTATTCTCAGGGTTTATGGGGGCTTGAAATTTTGCCAGGTTCTCACTTAATAGCAAGAGGTTAGCCTTAGAATAGTTCCTGAATATTCCAGGTTTAGCTGGGGGTCTATGTTTTATTTTTACTTCAAAGGAGACCATTTTTGTGGTCTGACCTTACCAAGGAAGGCATTACAGTAGGGGGTGTGCAGCACTCCCCCATATTAGTGAGGACTAGATCCAGTATGGTTGCACCCCTGATTGGTGTATTGACTATCTGGTCCACAGAGTTTCTGTTTACAAAATCCAGGAATCTCCGTGCATGTATGTTTAGTGTCATATAGGATGCCCAGTTAATAGTGAGGTAATTAAAATCACCCATGAATATGGTATTGGGTTGGATGGTTAGTGTTTTTAATACATTTAAATACATGGTATGGGTTTCTTGTGTCATAGAGGAGGACCTATAGCTTACATGGAAGTGGTATTTGATTTTGCTTATGGTGATTTGAACAAGGAGCAGCTCAAGTGCATTGTCCTGTTTGACCATTATTTTTGATGTAAATAGAGACACCTCCACCTTTAGTCCCTGCCTGTGAAGTAGCTGGTCTAAATGTGTGGAAGGCATTATAACCTTGCACTGTTGGTGTGCTCTCTGCTTTAAACCATGTGTCAGTGACCGCACATGTGTCAGCATTCTCTAGGGTAAAGAGAGCTTCTAGGGAGTGGAATTTTTTGTTTAGACTCCTAGCACTGAACAGTAATACCTTTAGAATTTCTTGGTTTTGATTTACTCTGGTTGGAGTAAACTGTAAAGAATGAAGCTGAAGGTAAATGATATCCAAAACTGTTTTCTTGAATTACTGCCCCACCCTTAGCTCTGTCCTTATCATAATCAATCCCCTTTTTCCCCATTCTTGTATATGGGGTCAATGTGTTACATCAGCTGTTGCCATCTCTTGATTTAATGCCAGTCTCCTACCTTCTTCTACAGTCATGCCAGCTGCCACAGGTCTTCTCTTACATAATCTGTCCATCTCTTTGTTGGATGCCATCATTTTGTTTTACCCTTTTCCTGTCTGTCTCAAATCTTCTTCACCAGATTATATTCTGCTTTTCCTGCACGTGTGCCCAAGTCACAGTAATCTGTTTTTTTTTTTTTTTTTTTTAATGCCTTCAACTGGAGCTACTTGGGCTTCTGCTCTGATGTTCTCATTTCATTGTCTGTCCCACAGTGTGTATCACACCATCTGTATTTACAATATACTTACAATTAAACCATTAACATGAAGTCTGTCTTCTTCTGAAGCAAATCCTTGTACCTTGTTGCTACCTTCATACTATGTAAAATGCTTCATAAAAATCTTCTTTCTTTGTCTTTAAGGAATGGACTGGACTCTTACACTTAGTATCAGGCATGCGCCTACTTGTCACCAGTGTAACTCTCACCTTATCAACTGCATCATAACAAATCAAGAGTGTGTATGTGTGTACCATTAATTATCAACTCTTGTAAATAAGTGGATCTAAGTATAGGCCAGATGGCCCTGTGCATTATGAGAGACAAACTTTTAGACTATACCAACTGAATACATAATAACTATACATTATTTAGTGTACAGTAGTATTCATGTTTAGTTTCTTCTACTTTTTTGTATATTATGTATAACATTCTCACATTTCCTTATGTAAAATATTATATAAGCATAGTACTGCAATGCACTTTTAATATTGTAACAAGCTCGTATCTCATAAAGGGCCTGCTGGTAAAAGTGTGTGTGTGTGTGTGTGTGTGTGTGTGTGTGTGTGTGTGTGTGTGTGTGTGTATATATATATATATATATATATATATATATATATATATATATATATATATATATATGTATGTATGTACATATATATGTTAGTATGTATGCATATATGTATGTACGTACGTATGTATGTATATATGTAAGCATGCTGGGATGTATTGAAAGATGGATGAACTTAAGGTGTCACTTATCCACTTATTTATGTCTTTACTGTCCCTACTCATGACCAGAAAGTAGCCAACTTAATCAAACAATTAATTTGTTCTGCTGGTCTGCTAGTGTAGATCCAACAACACAGATGGATTTTTCTCCAGGGGAAACCTGCATTGATCCCTGGGAAGGAAGCATGTTGCAAGATATTAGAAAAAAATCTATGTGGATCTTTGGGGGAGCGGGTTATAATTGACATGAAATATTCTAATCACTCAAATCATCACTTCTAAGAACATTCTTTATTTTGAAAGAATCCACTCTTTCTAATGATGTGCAGTGGTGCTTCCTACTATAAGAGCTAGAGAAACTGGATTTTTTCTTTTAAATATCTTTTTATCCCTTGTCCCCATAACCTTCAAGCCATACATCTCTAACAGATCTATTAACTTCCCATTCATCCCCTCAACAATTTCTTTCAACACTAGAGGACAGCAGTGGGATCTGACAGTCAAGGACTGTGGCCATCACTATACAGGGACCAGAGGTTCTATGCTTGAGACCTAATCCTTTCGTCCTGGCAGTTTGACAAATGTGCTGCTGAAACAATGGGTGCAATGCTGGCTCCAGTGACGCATTGATGCTTCCATGTGCACACTGATATCTGGCTATATCTGTATGTAGTGATTGGAAGGTCAGGGAATGCATCTTGGCCTGTGCTTTGCTTTGCTTTAACACCTGCAGCAGATTTGGTTCCTCCCTGACCCTAGCATGGACAAGTGTGCACTGCCTCTCACACCTACCCTCCATCAACAGCTTGTCCATCATCAGGATTGTAGGATATTCCATGGTTGTCTAGGGTTGGAGGTTATCCCAGATTGTCTGGGCTGGAAGGTATTTCTAGATTGCTTGGTTTGCAAGTTATTCCCAGGTTGTCTTGGTCACTGGTTACTCCCACCTTGTCTGGGTTGTAGTCAGCATTTCATCCTTCTGCTCTGTGTAGCTGGACCTTGAAATGACAGATTTTTATTTAGCAACTCATTGAAAGAGTAGACTTTTATTTAGAGGATGCAAATGCCAAAATTGTTAGACTATATTCTGTGTTGTCAGTGTCCCCTTGCCAGTTGCCATTCATGTCTGATTTTGAATGTGGCTGACAATGTATGGAAACCCTGCATCCTCCCATCTCTGTGTATGTACCTCTAAAGGCAGAGAGTATGGAAACCCTGCATCCTCCTATCTCTGTGTATGTACCTCTGAAGTCAGAGAGTATGGGAACCCCGCATCCTCCCATCTCTGTGTATGTACCTCTGAAGTCAGAAAGTACCAGATATGAAGACAGCATTAATATGAATCACTTGTGTATAAGTTGACATAAGTGTTTGTCACCTCATGTTGTTCCATGTAAAGGATATGTCAAATAATACATGTGAGTTATCTTCCCATCATTATCATGTTAGGTGCTTACCAGAAAGACATAAAATCAAGATGCACACCACATAGTGCACGTATCTTCTTTTTGTTTCGACTATTCCCATTATGGCTTGCCACAGCGGATCATCTGTTTCCATTACTTTCTGTCCTCTGCATCTTGCTCTGTCACACCAACCACCTGCATGTCCTCTCTCACCACATCCATAAACCTTATCTTAGGCCTTCCTCTTTTCCTCTTACCTGGCAGCTTCATCCTTAGCATCTTTTTCCCAATATACCCAGCATCCCTCCTCAGTACATGTCCAAACCAATGCAATCTCGCCTCTCTGGCTTTGTCTCCAAAGCGTCCAACCTGGGCTGACCTTCTAATATACTTATTCCTAATCCTGTCTACCCTCATCACACCCAGTGCAAATCTTAACATCTTTAGCTCTGCCACATCCAGCTCTGACTCCTGCCGATTTGTCAGCGCCACTGTCTCCAACTCATATAACATAGCTGGTCTCACTACCCTCTTGTAGACCTTCCCTTTCACTCTTACTGGTACTTGTTTGTCACAAATCACTCCTGACACTCTTCTCCACCCACTCCACCCTGCCTGTACTCTCTTCTTCACCTCTCTTCCACACTCGCCATTACTCTGAACTGTTGATCCCAAGTATTTAAACTCAACCACCTTAACCAACTCATCACCTCCACCTTAAATGCATCTGTCACTCCCACTGCAGATCTCACCACTGTCACACTACCCTTGTACATATCCTGTACCACTCTTACATACTTCTCTGCCACTCCCGAGTTCCTCATACTATACCACAACTCCTCTCTAGGCACCCTGTCATATTCTTTCTCTAAGTCCACAAAGACACAGTGCAACTCCTTCTGTCCTTCTCTGTACTTCTTCACATATATAAAGGCAAATAAAAGCCATAGTAACCCAGAGATAATGAACCAAACGTATATAAGTCTGCAGACAGTGATGTCAATTGACCCTGTGCTGTCCTGGATTTATCAAGAATAGAAATTACAAACATATGCACAAGAAACTGGACAGACTTATCTCATCAAAATCAAGTGAAAAACAAATCAAGCTATATCCCACTCTGCCAGGTAACAAACCCTATGCCATTCTCACAAGCATAAAATAAAACAATAGTCTTCCCAGTCAGAAATATCTAACAGGTGGAGCAGATACTATGCTGTTTTGCAGATACTCCTGCACATTGTATGTCAATACTACTGGTACCAGAAGAGTTATTATACTGTTGTCTCAAAATTATCCACACTAGCTCCAAAGGGGGCATGGCTTCCGACCTAAAGTCAATACTATCGAATGCATATTGCACTAAATATTAAACGAATCACAAAAATGAAGATGATAACATTATCTAACATCAATGTAAATGTTATTTCTTAGTTTTAAGTACTGTAGTGGTTGGAGGTGGGGCTAGCTCTTTATTGGTTCAGTATATGGGAAGGTGTGGTAAAGATTACAGATAACAGTACTATTACTAGTTCATTAGTGATTGCCCAAGACCAGTGCTTACTGCTGGACTTTCTTCTTTATTAATGTTGTGTGACTATTTAATTTGTGTATTTATTTATTTGCTTTGCTAACTGGGTTGGTGGACTGAACAACAGACCATTTTCATCCATGACCTGGGCCAAATAGACAGTTACAACTTTATTCAAACACTGAGCAACTTTATTCAAACACTGAATTACAAATATCAGATGTTAAACATTACAACAGTGCACAAATAAAAGTGATATTTGCAGACAAAAAGGACATGTGTATGCAATGGTTCTTGATGCAATGACAGGGTAACCTGATAACAAAAGGTATTTGTAATACAATTGTGAGAAAATAGTACTTATAACACTTATACATATATGCAAGACATATGAATGATAGCTTTAGAAATCATATTTGTCAGCCTATCCACAGAGTTAGCATGTTTCATTAAGGGGAATAAGTGGGTGGGGGTGCAGGTGGGCTATCAGCCTGCAATAAACTCTTGCTGTAAGTTTGATATGTGTAGTAATGTTTTCATTTTAGATATCTGTACAATTCAATGTTCTTGTTTTTACATGATTTGGCTTAGACATTTTGGATTTAGATAATCTGAACTTTAGATTTAAAAACACTAATCTGCTCCAGAGATACCATGGCAATATAGTGTACTACTATGATAGAGGTCAACAGAAATCAACTAGTTTATTGTATCATACTAGTAAGAAGTCAAATACTGTAGTATATGATAGAGTACAATACGGTACAATACCATACTATACTATACTATACTATACTACACTACACTATACTGTCCCTTAATGTACTATTTCAAGGATATCACTCAGAACAAATACTCTTTTATAACCAAAGATATGAGAGCAGGTGATGCAAGTGTATCTGAAAGTATGTAACAAGGAGTAACGGTTCATTATCCTGTAAATACTAGATACTACAGTACTTGCATATCTGTAAAAAGATTGTCTTCTTACTACACACAGTATTAGATTTAATAGTACAGTAATTTAAAGCTTTTATGCCAATCTAAACAATAGCTGTAGGTTGAAATTGGGTTTTTAAAAGGTTATATTTTTATTTTTATTGAAAGTGCTGTCTTCATAGAAAAAACATTACTCTCTTGTCCTTGAAATTTTTGTAAACAGACTATTTTGCATTTATTTGTCACTATGATCATAAAATTGTAAGATCAATTAGGCTACAATTGGGATGACCTTTGACCTGCAGTGGGGCTAATAAAATTCTGGACATTGTGATGAACAAGCCAAATACAAGCAACTGAAGTGTCAGCCCCCCTTCTCTTCCCCATTATAGAGTGATGCCTGGAGCTCACGTTCCTGCTGCTTTGTCAGGAGATGGCAATAAAGTGAAAAAGACTCTGCTAAGCCATAAAAATGAATTAAAATATTAAAACTGTCAGCCATGCACATTGTAAATCAACATGCACATTGCTCTCCTAAACTAAAATGCTGACTATATTTGATGCTACAGTGAATCATGGCCATATTTTAAACCAAATTTGTATCCCCCCCAAGCGAAGATTGCCTGTCATCCTTTTAATGTGACATTACGAATTACAGCTTCTCAGTGAATGGATGTCAGCTATTAATTGTACAGAAAACAATTTGGGAAGCTCATTAAAGCATAAAAAAATGTGAAATGTCCACCTTTCTTATTCTACACTGATCATTGAAAAAGTATGTGGTAGGCCTAAGTATTTTATTGAATTAAGAATGCGGTTCAGTCAGCCTTTTCAAATCAAAGGTGCTCTGCTACAATTTCTTGGCCACATTTTTGTCAAGGATATTAATCTTGATTTACATATTTTAAAAAGATGAGAAACCGTCTCATTGGGCTTCATTGGCTAGGCTTAGCTGCATACAGCAATATGTTTTACAGCAGATGTTTAGAAGATTTCTTGTAATAAAAGTTAGATTTTATTTTAACACACTTTGTAACAGCTCACTTTCATATTATATTCACAACATCTCTTGACGGTGCTGGGGTTCAGGGTTCTAGTACAAAGTATTCAAACCAAACCACAGTGACAGATTAGTAATGCCTGAGGTTCTAGTACAGAGTATTCATGCCAGACCACAGAGACAGATTAGTAATGCCTGCTGAAATCTCTAAAATGCACAATGTTGATTGTATAACAGTTATAACAGTATGCAGTATTTACATGCAACTGTCCAAAGACAATCAAGGTAGCACATGCAGAAGAAGGGAGACATTCCAGTTCAAATATATGACCTCATAACCCACTTATGCTTTTAACTTGAAGTAAGACATTTGCATTGCAATGTGTGAGGCTGTCATTCTTTGTTCAGAGCCCAGAAGTGATCTGAAAGTATAATTAATCAGTCTGGCTGTATTATGATTGTTTGGCTTCTACATTTTCTGCTATTTACTTTGTGACTGATGAGAAGCTGATTTTTGTTTTGTTATTGTTTATGGCTTTGAAGTGAAGAATGTTTAAAACACGCTTCTCATTCATTATTTTACTGAATTATTTGGTATCTTTTTTCTTCCTGTGGGAAACCCTAAATAGACTAGGTGGCTGAAATCACTACTCACATTCAAATCAAGCTAAAGCAAGAGCATATTGGCAATGAGAGACTTGCAGATTCATATCCTGTCAAATTACTATAGGTTTTTTTACTTTATGATAATAATTCTTTTAGGGTGGTGATGGCTAAGAGTGCACAAGTCACCACAGGAAAGTGTACTTTGAGCTATAGTTTGGCATAATCTCATACAGGAACTCCCACACTTTCCCACTGTTATCAGGTGTGTCATGCTTGCATGTCTATAAGCTACTGTTTACGCACCCACTTTAAAGGTTGACAATGCATCCAAATTGTGGCTCGGCACAAAGATTAGGAGGGTACCAGCAGAGTATGAACTATCAACTGCCAACCACAGAATACATGCGATCATCTAATTTGTAATGGTTGTCAACTGTACAACCCGGAGGACAAAACTGCATCTTTTCTGCAGCAGCCATCACTTGGCAAGAGAGCTTCTGCTCTGTGATAACTGCCACTTGCATGTTGTGGAGCTCAAAAAAGCACTAATCATTTCATGAAAGTGACCAATTTTGTGACCATGGTGAGAACCTTATCAGCAGTTCCAGTTACTGCTCCATTCCTGAGGACAGGAAACTTCAGCACTGCCATTGCTATTGTCTTACTGCCTTGATAGTATGGAAACAGTCCACATTTAAGCATCTGACATCATCTGCCTGCAAAAGCAGAGCTTATCGCCTGACTTCATGGTTATAGCTGGCACAGATATAAAGAACAGACTGGGCATGGTATCAAATACTTAAGTGCCCTACTAGTGAAAGGCTTCTTACCTGACATTACCCCATCTTCCAAACTGACATTTTCTGCAGCCGTTCACTGTATGAACAACATAGCCACATGCCATGATCCCACCCTATACCCTTTAGCTTCCCAGCAACCTTCTGTGTGTCAAAGCATCAGTGGCCTTACTGATGTTCAGATACTCTACATTCAAGGAGCTTCTCTTGTCAGTCTCAGTTCTGTTGCATTCCTAGACTAGATCAGGTTAAATTGGCAAGAGCTTAAACAAAAGAAGCAGCCCACAGTTAGAAAAGCAATGAAAGGAAAAACTGTCTGCTAGTGAAATTCAATACAATTGTGTTTTACAGAATAAAATGTTAAGCTTTTGTATCAACAGGTACTTTACAATAGCATTCAAAACAACTGAAAGCAACACTTTATATGAACCACATGTAATGTTTCATTGAGTTAACAAGAGCTGTGTCAAATGAGTCCAAGCCGTTGTCAACCTGATGTATGGTTTCCACTCAGGAATCCCATGAGTCTATCATATAGAATTCTCTCATAACGTTCCCAGAAATGGAGCAAAAGCTGAATGTTCTTTAATTACCAGCTTCCTTCATGGGCTGTTATTTGCATAAATTAGCTGCTGTTGCCATCCTTCTGTCCTCCAGAATCACTACCTTCACAAGGAAAGACTATACAGTTTCTCCAGGTATGCATTTGGCACAACTAGCAGTTCTATTTACACCTGAATTTGCAGCTGAGAGTTGTGACTTATTATAAATATATTTATTTATATTTATATACTTATATATTTATGGATAGTGTCTAGAATTAAAATGTCATTGTCTTAATTTATTCAGCCCTAATTAAGCCAGTCATTGAATATAATGCTCCCTTTGACATGTATCTGTCCAGACACATGCAACAACTGAAATGCCTGCAGAGATACCTTACTAAATGGATACAAGGCCTAAACAACATCTTACATGGACTGCCTCAAAGCCCTGTCACTATACTCAGTATCCCTACAGATTTTTAAGAGGTGACCTGTGTCTGGCATACAAGGTACCCTCTGGCCATTACTGATGGATTTACTGCACATCAGCAAGTCAAATTACATCAGAAATTATTGGTCTAGGGATCTGAACCTCTTCTGTAACATAAACAGAATGCTTTGGAGGGACAAGTATATCTCACAGAACATACCATTGCTGTGGAACAGACTCCCCATCTACATAAAACAAAGTTCATCCCTATCCGTTTTCAACTGCAACTTAGATCTATGGATGGGAAACAGAAAATGTACTGCAGGACTGTCTGCTGTACGACTAATGGACAGAGATAGCTTCTAATTGCTTTATCTCATCCATGAGTCTCCTCAAATTATCTATTTTATGATCCTAGTTATTTTCATTAGGGGTAATATATAATTAGCAACCATGGGACGGGTAAGGCTAATCAGATACCAAATATGATTAGTTAATTTAAGCACAAAAAGGAAATTGTCCAGGCTTAAAATGGCTCACAAGGTTAGATAGCCTGGTACTTACCTATGAACCTTTGAACCTATCCTCATTGCTTTCCCTTCTGTTGTTCAGTGACATCCGTGCCCACATAATCCTCCCAAACTGAGACCTCACCACCTGTACTTTGATAATATTGAGATAATACAAAATTCATCATTATAGCAGTCCACTCTCCTGTAATTCATACCTTACCCATTCCTTCTTCGCTAACTCAGTTTCAGACTGTCTATGGATTCCCCTGTATGTCTAAAAATGTATTAGTTTACTAGCCCCTTGTTTTCCCAGGACTTCCTTAACTTAATGGATGACCGTAGCTTCCTATTTCTAGCCATTTTGTTCTCATTTTCCCTCCTTGCTCTCTCTTATCCTAATGTGTGTCCCCCATTCTCCATTGTAGCCTCTTACCCATTCATTAGCCATGCTGACTGCCTCTTCCTTATACAAGTAACAAACAGTTCCTTCGCGACATAGTTTCTTGCTACCCTCTTGAACATCTCACAATTCATTGACTATGTTGAAGCATGCCACCCTATGATTGTTCACCCATGTGATGGATAGCATTCCTGTATCTAGTACAGGGATAATGGACTGTACTGGGGAATAGACACTTGTTGCCTTTTGGCTACTTTGCTTGTACCCCCACCTTACCCCAGCTTCTTTTCCGTACTTTTTATTTTATTTTTTTATTTTGTTAAACAGGCAAACACACTAAGCACAGCTGCCTATATTTAGGGGTGACCAGGAGCATGGTCTGCTTAAATGACTTGTTCAGAGTCACACAATGGGCAAATGGAGATGGAAAGATTCAAACTGAGGACTACCAGATGAAGCCCATTAGCAGCTCATTATCTTAATTCTCTGTGGCAACTGCCATATACTTATATATTCATTTATACTTCTTCTTCTTCTTTCGGCTTTTCCCGGTTAGGGGTCACCACAGCGGATCATCTGTCCGCTCATGATTGGCAGTGGAGTTTTACAGTGTCGAGTTGCCAGCCCGGCGCCCAACCTTCCACAGAAGGCACACACACGCACACACGCACACCTAGGGCCAATTTAGAGTGTCCAATCTACCTACTGCATGTCTTTGGGATGTGGGAGGAAACCGGAGCACCCTTAGGAAACCTACGCAACCACAGGGAGGACATGCAGACTCCGCACAGAAGGCACCCCAGCCGAGAATCGAACCAGAGAAACTCTTGCTGTGAGGCGGTAACGCTAACTGCTGCACCACCGTGGCCGCCCTATATATTCATTTATACTGATGAGTACAAAATAATGAATATTGCATTTCAGTGTTTGGTCTTTACATCCTACTCATATGTGGCTTCCAGTAGAATTTCTACATGTCTTTCTTTATACATGAAATGGAAACTTTTACAATTTACTTTTGGAAGGCTGAGATTCCCCTTTACATAGATGAAATGTAAGACACATTTATAAAATGTATTATTTAGACCTAGGGTGTAAGAAAGAAAAAAAAACATAAGTCATAAAGGACTGGGGAATGGAAGGGAAACAAAAGAAGGCCAAGACCAAAAAAAAGACAAGAAGAAGTATAATGTCAGCCTTGGTACAATGTAGAACAGCTTCTGGAATATATGGATGTGCTGCTTCTACAGGCGCTGCTGGCCCTGGTCTTACGTGAGGTAAGTAGTGCTGAGATACATACTGTGGAGGAACTGCAGCAGCTACTGGGATGAATCTGTGGCTGTTAAGTACCCCACCTTAGAGACAAGGCTTTGTATAAATTTGCTGGAGATACTAAGGCAACCTTTTTCAATTCCCTCTTTATAGATCCCTTCTTATTTGGTTCAGAGTATTGAGAGCACCTTCAGGAAATGAAAGAGCAAGGGTAAAGCCTTACAGTTATGAAAGTTAAATTGCATCTTCCACAGTGTTCCTTTGCCAGGAGAAAGAAGAATCAATATGTGGTTTTTGCATGGTTCACAGCATTAACAGCAGAATGATGTTGGGAATAGGTAGTTCCCTTAGTCCAGATCCTGGGCCTAGAAGTAAGGGCTCATGGCTACTCCCATTAGGCCACAGTTTGGTCTGTGGCAGACAACAGTAACCCCAACTCCTATATTCCAGGATGCACAAAGATTGCCAGGGCAAGTGGATCAGAGAGATTGTATCCAAGAAATATCTCATTCTCTTTCACATTAGCCCTCTAATCCCATCCTTACCTTTGCCAGATGACCCATCACTTCAGAAACTACTTTAAAGAAAGGATATGCAGAAGCTCTTAGAAAAGTTATCCAGGAGGTTCTGCCAGCCCTGGCACAGACTTGGTTCTATCTACTTCAATCTCTCCTTCTACATAAAGTTCTTAACTTTATCCTTCAAACACAATGCTGTCTCAACCATCAGAAATGTTTTACAGTGATCTCCAAGTTCTGAAACTTTAATGGCTTCATTTCCAGTGATAGCTAAAAGATCAAGTTTAAAAGCATCTCTTTGCCCTAATGGCTTACACACAAGACCTACTGTTATAAATGGTGTTGTATTTCCATAGGGCAACGCACAGCAGTCTTAACTCCTTTTCTACTCCAATTTCAAAGGTCCTCATTTATCTCTCAGAATGTGTTGATTCTAGATTAAACTACTCCATCATTAAAGTCTACTTAGTGGTCACTTCTGTTTTTCACTTAAAGATTCTATCATTAAAGCCTCTGCATAAGTCTTTAAAGCTTTCTTGTGTAGAACTTTCCATCTTCGGCCTCCTGTCAGAGATCCAGTACCTCAGATGGACATCTTCTTCATGATTAGGAAGCCACTTTTTCCACAGTTCAGTCTGCTGCCACCTACTGGTTACTTGAAATTCCTGTCTTGGAAGAAACTCTTTGTCACAGCCATTGCTTCTGTTAGAAGAATCTTGGAGCTTCAAGTATTCTTGGTAAAACCTTCACACAATTCATGGGGTTCAAACCTCAGCTGATATACAGTTAGGAATGATGATCTTAGTTCAGACACCACTCAATATGTTATGCTGATAATTACTGTGTGGATCAGCTCAGGTACACTGTACAAGTACATGGAAGATTAACTTCAGTTTGTTTCAATATGTGAGTTCCCTGATGGGACAAGAAGTGTGGTACCAGCCACATTTTGTTAAAAACTTACAATTTGTGGTTGGTGGCATGGCAGTGTTAACAAAACCATCACAAACTCATCCAGGAGGCTTTTTCCCAGACATTTAGTGATAATCATCAGCCATGTAGGCTACACACCATTTTTGTACCTGACCAACAGAAAAGCAAGTACAACTTTCATTTATTTTTAAAGGAAACAATTGTGATAAGTAAATTAAGCTGCTAACACTTTTTGTATCTACTATACACATGTAATATAGCCCAATTCCCATTGTCACTTTTGTGATGTAAGGTGCTGTCCTTTAAGAATGTACATACCATAATACTCTGCTTTATCAAACTTGAGTCTATTGGGTATGAGATGCTGAAGTGTTAACTTTGCTTCTGCTGAGCTGCCACAGTCTTTCACTTCAAACAAAAGTTGCCTATTTGTTCAAAATTATAGTGTATCATGGCATTTCTAAGAATACCAATAATGATAGCTGGGTAATTATCAGTGTGTGCCACTGACATGGTACCAGAACCTGTGTCTTTTCTATGAAAAAAAAAAACTAAAAAAAAGTCTTACCACTTACAAAACTGCTTTACACCAACTCACGTGAATCCACAACCTTAGAGGAGAATGTTTTACTGATAAAAGCTATTTCACGTCAAAAAAAGTTATCATTTTACTGAATTTCAACTGTTTAGCCCAAAATAAAAACTGAATTTCTTCACAATGATACAATTTAACCCAGAGCCATTGGACTTCTCAAAACATTTTGTCTGTCTTGCTTGGAGATGGAGGTTCTCATAACTGTGTGTCAAACAAATTAGATAAATCTATGAAATTCAGGTAAACATGCTTCTCTACTTTATGTGGCATGGCATGGTGGCTATGTACAGTTCTTGCCAGAGTGTTACATATGAGTCAGTACTTAGAATAGTAAGTGAATATTTTGTGCCAAAAAGAAATATAATGCATGAAATGGCACAGATCTACAGATGTATACAATAAGAGCGTGAATGTGTTGAAGATCTCGTGAAGTGACTACATGAACTGGAAGAAAATTGCAGGTTTAGTAGCATAAAAATGAACAAATAAAGAAGAAGTGTGTTTAGGCTGTTGATTTATAGGTGTCTCAAAATTTACAGATTGAAATTAATCTATCTTTGGAGAAAGTGACACAAACTGCCAGTGAGGTAGAATTCGTTATAAGGGAGAATGCTAATTTAAGCAGGGCAGATGTCTTTGAGGTAAAATGCAAATTTAATTGCAAGTTAAAAAGAGACATAAGTCTGGCCAAACTAGATGAATGTATGAGAAGCAGTTAAGTGTAAGCCTAGCAAATGCATGTGGTTTGACCATCTTCATGAGCCACAGCAATATTCTA
This sequence comes from Protopterus annectens, assembly GCF_019279795.1. Taxonomy (NCBI): domain Eukaryota; kingdom Metazoa; phylum Chordata; order Ceratodontiformes; family Protopteridae; genus Protopterus; species Protopterus annectens. The sequence continues at coordinate 1,095,456,151 of NC_056747.1, read as the reverse complement.
AACATACATATAAGCAATGTAAGTAACTGGGACATTTTGTCATTATTTATAAGACAAAACTGATCAAAGAGGTTACTTTTGAAAGTGAAACTAAATATACAGAAAATATTTTTTAGGGGCTCAATCACAACTGAGTGTGATGGAGAAGAAGAGTGGCAAATTAAGACTGCAATTTGTGAAGCAGAAGTGAGTCTCATGCTTTGTGTAAAATGTCTTAAAGTGTATGCAGTTACATTAGGCAGAGACTGAAATGTGTAGCTCAGGAGGCAAACACAGGTGCATTGGTAAATTTCTACTTGTGTGTGGCAGGAAGGGGCAGAAGCCTGAATTTTTGGATTTGTGTGCTGGATGGCTCGTACATCAATAATCTGCTCAGCAGAACTGTGGCTTGCAAGTTAGCATAAATGTGTTTGGTGAAGGTGGCCTGCTTAAATATGAATCAGTCAAAATTAAACTAAAACCCAATGCTTTACCATATACCATGACCAAAATCACCACACCCAAGAGGTTGTCATTTCTCATGCTGTCCAAATTAGAGGCAGGGTTTACATTCATGCAAATCGTTGGCATTATTTAAAGTGTAACTGAACCAATTAAGTAGTATGTACCTATGGTCTCAGTGATTAAGAAAAATGGTTAAGTGTGAATTTGTGCTGATGTAAAAAAAAAACTCATTGATGCAGTTGTGCATGAAAGGTTCATTTTACCAGGGGCGGCCCGTGCTATTGGACTGCCGGACTGCAGCCCCCTCAACTGTAAAGAAAGAAAAAATAAAGAAATAAAAAGAAAAATAAAATTTAAAAATCGCGGACTTTCGCGCATGCACACTAGTCCGGACTGCTGCTGAGACAGTCTGAAACATGCGCAGATTGTCTCAGCAGCAGTCCTGACTGGGAAATATGAAGAACGGAGCTCCCAGAAGTCTATGCAGTTTTAAACTGCATAGACTGTCCTGGGAAAACACGTCGGGGTCGGACTGCAACGTCAGCAGTCTGGAATTTGCTGCTGCAGTCTCGTCAGGGGAAGGGGAAGATCTCGGAACGGGCAGGATCTGGATTGGAGTTTGCTGCAGTCTCATCGGGGGAAGATCTCGCGACGGGGTCCGGTGTGGACTTGCACGGGTTTCTATGGTGGTTTGCTACAGGGATTTGGAAGATCTACTGCAGGTAAGTTGGTGGTGTTTGCTACAAGAAGGGTAGGGGAGTGTGTATGTGTGTGTGTGTGTGTGTGTGTGTGTGTGTGTGTGGTGTGTGAAAATGCCCCAGGTGCAATATACTGGTAGTTACACTCATGGTGGTGTGGTAGGGAATACCTCAGGCTTGAACCCTGTACCTTGTATGCAGGTGTTAAAGACCTGAATTCCCTACCCACCACCATTTGTAAAAAAATTGCAGATTTTTGCCTCATATTTGATCTGATCTGTTTCTCATAATATCTGTGGTTTGTAAATGCTGCATTGCTTGATATTTGATGGTGCAGTGGTAGCATTGTTGTCTCACAGCTGCAGGTTATCAGGTTTGATTCTTGGCTGGGGTGCCATCTTTGTGGGGTCTGTATCTTCTCCCTGTGTTTGTATGGGTTTGCTTTTGTGTCCTCCCATGTTACAAAGACATGTCTGCATTATTTCTTCCTGGGCCTCTGCTGAAAATTGTTTTTTTTGTTCCAAGTCAGACTGTCCTGATTAACAAATGTTAAATAAAATTGACAGGCATTTGAATTTCAGACTTCAGGTTTCTGAATGTTTAATTCCTTACATATTTGATGGTGCAGTGGCAGTATTGTTGCCTCACAGCTATAGGTTTTCTGGTTTGATTCTTGGCTGAGGTGCTTTCTGTGTGGAGTCTGTATCTTATCCCTGTGTTTGTGTGGATTTGCTCTGGTGTCCTGCCATTTTACAAAGACATGTTTCTACAGTATTTCTCCCTGGGCCTCTGCTGAAAATTGTTTTTGTTCCGTCAGAAGTAAAATTGACATGCATTTGAATTTCAGACTTCATATTTTTCAGAAAATACATAGTAAAACAACTTTTTATTCTAGCAATAAATATATAGTAACACAACCTTTTATTATAGCAATTTTCTAAGTTTATAAGATGACTATTTGAAATTTGTCCTTATTTTTGGGACTGTATTACCTTGTTATTGACTTTGTCCAGGTTTTTTGTGCTAAGGTTAACAGCTATGGCAAGAACTGAATTCACTGAATATGTTTGAGGGCTGTATTCCCTCATTACTGGGTTTGTCCAGGTGTTTTGTGCTAAGAGGTTGACAGCTATGGTGAGAACTGAATTCATTAAATGATAGCCATTTAAGTTTCAGTCTTCCTCTCTTTCACAAAGCAGCTGATTTGGCGTAGTGGTATGTTGCTCTGACTGTTTTGCACAGGGACCTTGGCAGTAAAATGTATGGTGGTAACACAGCATTTTTCTTTCACAAAGCAGGTGATTTGGCATAGTGGTATGTTGTTCTGACTCTTTTGCACAGGGACCTTGGCAGTAAAATGTATGGTGGTAACACAGTATTTTATTCTAACAGCTTTCCAAGATTATACAAGCAATGTTTAATATGCCACTGGTTTTTGCCCTTTTGACCCACCCCAATAAATTTGGCTTTTTCCAGATTTCTTGTGCTGCGAAGTTGAGATGCAGTTAAGTATTCAATAGATTTTACAAGGAGCTGAGAGCTGCAGGGGAAGAGAAGTTTAGTGCTGATTATGCTAAGTCAGCTCGCATTGCTAATAGCACAACTGGTTGTGTACTTGCTCTTGATGCAGAAGGTTGTTGGTTCTACTCCCATAAGGGGTGAATGCTGCCGTACTGAAAGTTAAGATACTAACTATGAGCCTGTTATTAGTTTGCCATTCATTTCCTATTGCAATATTACTAGCTTATTTTTAATGTAATTTAGGCAATTTATTCCTCAGGGGCATCAGACACTTTATTTTTCGATGAAACCATGAAATATAAAGGTGATTGCTAGCAGCAACCTCTTCATTACAGATTTATTTAACGTGGAATTATTTAGATGACTTTTTTACTACTTCAGAAATTGTGCATATTTACTGATAATGGTGGACTGTAGAATTGTGCATATTTACTGATAATAGTGGACTGTAGAAGTTTGAGTAGACTTTTATGATGGAAATGTTCTGAATTGGGCAGTTTTGTCACTGGTGCATGCGTTTTGTTTCATTGTTTACTGGAAAAATGTTCAAAGCAATAGGAAGGTGTATCAAAGAGCACATGTATGTTTCATATGCAAGGGACCTATGATTTGAAATATAAAGGTGATTGCTAGCAGCAACCTCTTCATTACAGATTTATTTAACGTGGAATTATTTAGATGACTTTTTTACTACTTCAGAGATTGTGCATATTTACTGATAATGGTGGACTGTAGAATTGTGCATATTTACTGATAATAGTGGACTGTAGAAGTTTGAGTAGACTTTTATAATGGAAATGTTCTGAATTGGGCAGTTTTATCATTGGTGCATGCGTTTTGTTTCATTGTTTACTGGAAAAATGTTCAAAGTAATAGGAAGGTGTATCAAAGAGCACATGTATGTTTCATATGCAAGGGTCCTATGATTTGAAAACAGCCCAGAATTAATCTTTATCTGCCACGGGTAAAATGTATTTTCTTTGAATGTGGGTTTCAATGTTGTTTCAATGAATGTGAGTTTCAATAGCAGAGAAGTTTTAATGCCAAGTTTGTTTAGCAGATGTCTTAGTGTTTGTGCTGTAAAATGCAAAATAAAACTTTCAAATGAAGTTCAAATCATCATAGAAGTAAATCAGTATGCACATTAGTGTTTAATGGTAAATGGAGTGAAATAGCCAAGTAATGGATCATTGGAATGGCTGCAGGGGGAGGCTCCATTTGACCATGGTTTTGTGAGGGGGAAGGGCAGCAAACTTAGGCAGCCCCAGCTGAACCATACCTCCCAACTGTCCAGATTTTCAAAGAATGAATAGATTTTTTTGCTTCTTATTTTTGGTTTGTTCCTCACAAAATTTGTGGTTTTCTGGCAAATCATTTAGGAATTAAGTCACTAAATAATGACACACTGAGTTTCAGACTTCATAACCTTCAGAAAAATGCATGCTAAAGTAAGACCTGTTCTATCAACTGTCTCAGTTTATACAAGAGCAATTTTTAGTACTGTATATATGTTCCCCCAATATATTTGGCCTTGTCCATATTTATTGCATTAACAGGTTGAGAGGTACATGCAAATAAATTGCTTTATAGAATTAGGCATAGCCAAACCTCTCAACTGTCCCTGATTTTGGCTCAAAATGTTGCTCTTCCCCTAATGATCCCTCCGCAAAATAGCAATTTTGGAAGAAAACATGGAGGGTTTATAATTAAGAAATAACTGCAATAATCAGTTAGATTACTTTTATTTCTGAAATGCATGTAGATTCTTTTATTTTGTCAGCTGCTCAAGTTAGCAGTACTAATATTAAAGTATCCCTTCTTTGACAGATTCCCAGCTGTATTGTGTTGCTTTTTTATATTTTTACATCACATTTTTGGTCCATTTTTTATAAAATTGTGTTTTTTTGGCAAATTAGTGACAAATCATTAAAGACTTGAAGTTAGAAAATAATGACAGACATTTGAGTTTCAGATTTCATACCATTCAGAAAATTCATACTAATGCAAGACCTCTATTATTTTTCTAAGTTTATAAGAGCAATGTTTTAAAAATTGTCCTTATTTTTGGGCCTTTGTCCCATTTCTTTGTATGGCTTTGTCCAGATTTCTTGCTCTGAGTTTGAGAGGTATGACAAATGTGTCAGGGCCATCACAAGTCAGCCAGAAACATTTCAAACTGTGACATACTTGTTGCACCCCACTCCCCCGTGTAGTGACTCTGTATGTGTCGAAGCAAGGCAAGGAGTAGTTATGCAGTGTAAATGTGCAGATTATCCCCCCCATCCAAGGTAGACACAAGTACTAGAGTGGCTTTTCATCTGTCCTTGATTTTTACAGAATGGTCTGGTTTCTGTCATATTTTTTGTATTGTTGATTTATGCTTATTACTCAAAGTGCCTGTTGCTCTGTGTTTAAGTAGCAATACTTTAATGACCATTAGGTAAGCTTGGCTGAGATTGCAAGATGCAAGTACGCTTTAATAAGCATACTATTAAAGAATTGCCAACATTGAAAGCTTTCTGTTGCCATGTAGAGAATACTTAACTAGATAATGTATAAGCCTTGGGTATTGAAATGCATATGCCAGTATTTGTAATAAAGGACAGGATTACATTATTTTAAGAGTCTCATTACACTTGGAGACTTCCAGTCATCTCTGCAGGCTTTACCCGTAAACAGAATGCCAATCGTGTGGTCCATAACCTGTACAGTAATCCTTTTAGTGTGCTCCATAACCTGTACAGTAATCCTTTTAAGCAATGTATCTTGAGCTTATTTCTTGTTTGCTTTTCATTTTTTACTTTGATCATGTTTTCCCCATGAAACAAATAGATGTCAGGCAGCAGGTCTGTTTGGATAAGGAACATTTTACAAGTGGGGGCATCAGAGATTTCTACTTTCAGCATGTTACTTGGTACTTTAATAAAGCTGAATATAAATTATAATTAGAACTGCAGTGCAAGAAGTGGTTTGAGTTGAGTGCTGCTTGTTTTTCTTATACTTGATTTTGACTGGCATTCCATTAATGTATTTTAAAAAAGTAATTTATTTTTCATGCCTCACAACCTTTTGTTTCCATTGGTAAATTTCTACTTGTGTGTGGCAGGAAGGCATTGAAGCCTGAATTTTCTACACTTCATTTGTGTCTTGATTGGACTCTCATAATAACGGTTTGGCACCCAGGGCAGTATATTTAGTTTTGTGGTTTTGACCCAATGCTTTACCATATACCATGACCAAAATCACCACACCCAAGAGGTTGTCATTTCTCATGCTGTCCATTCAGGGTTTACATCCTGCACTCATTGATGCAGCCACTGCATTTTACCTACACTAAAGGACATAGCACTCAAATTTGTAAATGTTAGAGTGTTCTTTAGCCTTGTTGCTGTCAGTGGGTTCTGACAAATAACTTTAGAAAAGGAAAATCAAAATCTGATAACCTTCATTATGGCCATGAGAAGATCTTATTTAAATGGCTACCATTTGGTGTATCTTCAGCACCTGAATTTTTCAGCCTAAAATGATTGATTTACTCAGTGGTCTGGACAATGATGTTGATGTTATGGAAGACATCCTACTTGTTCCAGACAAACAAAAGCATAATTTGTTGTTAGAGGCAGTAATGTAGACTATTAAAATTCTGAGGTTAGAGCAGTGCTGCAGACTATAAAAATCTGAGGTTAGAGGCAGTTTTGCAGACTATTAAAATATGAGGTTAGAGGCAGTGCTGCAGACTATTACAAAATCTGGTTTAAAGCTTAATTGAGGCAAATGCTGCTTTAGTATAACAGGGCAACAGTACTTTGGTAACAGTATAAATTCTAGAGGAATCAAATCAGATGCAAGCATGATCAGAGCAGCAGCTTTTATGACTGAACTAAGGCAAGCCCTGGGCATGATTAATTACTTGGACAAGTTAATACCAGATCTCTTGTCAGTATTTTGTCCTTTAACTTCTTTCAGCTCTTCAGAGTTAAGGGTCAACACAGCGGATCACCTGTCCACTCATGATTGGCAGTAGAGTTTTCTGGTGTCGAGTTGCCAGCCCAGCGCCCAACCTTCCACAGAAGGCACACACATGCACACACTCATGCCTAGGGCCAATTTAGAGTGTCCAATCCACCTACAGATGTGGGAGGAAACCCACACAACCACAGGGAGGACATGCAGACTCCACAGAAGGCACACACACGCACGCACTCATGCCTAAGGCCAATTTAGAGTGTCCAATCCACCTACAGCATGTCTTTGGGATGTGGGAGGAAACCCACACGACCACAGGGAGGACATGCAGACTCCACACAAAAGGCACCCCAGCTGAGGATCGAACCGAAGTACCTCTTGCTGGGAGGTGGTAACGCTAACCACTGTACCACCATGGTTGCCCTAGCATTCTGTCCATTAACATATTTGTTAAAGAAAGGTTTACAGTGGTTATAGAGGCATACTTAAGCCCAATTATCCAATAAAGTGAAAGAAATGCTAACTACAGCTCTATTGTTCTACTGATAGCATGTTATGGTGTCACTAACTCAGCAGTAGTGAGTAGAGATACCAGTAGCTGTACTGCCTATGTACAGCTTTGCTTGAAATGCCTGTTGTCTATTCCTCCAGAATTGCAACTGATGCTGAACAAAGAAATGCACAAACAGAAAAAGAGTGCCTTACAAGTCTGTGTACCTGTAATGGATTCTCCAGATATGTATTAGGGCTTGAGAATTCCCATTTCCAAACTGACTACAAATTATTGGTTCCACTAATCAATGTTATATGACCTAGACAAAGTGCCATTGACTGTTAATAAGACTAAGAAGGTTTAATGCCAGAAAATGCATGCACTTGGAAAGCAGTTAATTTTTGAAAGATATTTTTGTTCATAAATTCAATAAATGTCAAACTGTTACCCAATGCCATAGATGAAACTGTGCCTATGTGCAGAACATAATGATAACTAGACCAGTAACTACCAGGAGACTAGACTAGGCTAAGCAAACTAGGTAGAATGACTGAGAGATGCACCATGTATGAAACTGATGGTTAAATCATTGGACTCCAACCAAACAGCTCATGCATAAATACCATACAGTCAAAGGGCAGTAATCAGAAAATTAGGGCTTGTTGCTATACCAAGACAGAAACATAATACCCTCATTTCAGTGAATAGAAAAACTATGTCAAATATATGAAGGCCATCAGGATCTCACTAAATGCCAAAATCTCACTAAATGTCAAGGAATGAGCCACAAATGTCAGTATAGTGGTCAAACATCAACTAAGACATTGTAAACCTAGTGTCCAGGTGTTGATTCTGCATTGTATGTAAACCTTCACAAAGATGCAAGCCGCTTATGCCTTCACAACCCTTATCTAAAGGTCCATGGCAAAAGATAGCTATTGACCTGTGTAAATATGAATTCAACAACTTCTTTATAGTGGTAGACTATTACTCTCATGACATAGAAATAACTCATGCACCAGCTATGAGTAACCAACAAATAACAGCATAACAGTCAAATTAGAGACAATGTTCTCAAGGGATGTCTTCCTATTAAATTGATTGCAGACAATGGTAAACAGTTTATGCTTAGCAACTTTCTAAAATTTGTTGCTGACTAAGGTTTCACCCATACTATGTCAAGTTCTCACTCTCCACTGTCAAACTGTGAAGCTTGGAGAGCAATATAAACCACCAAATTGATACTTAGACAAGCAGACACTCACAGAGCTGTTATGGTGTATCAAGCTACTCCACATAGTGCCACTGGAGTAAACTGCTCACAGCTAATGCTACCCCACAGAATGTCACCAGAGTATACTCTTCAGAGCTAAAGCTACTCCACATAGTGCCACCTTAATAACCCCTTCACTGCTAATGCTACTCCACACAGTGCCACTGAATTAACCCCTTCACATCTTATGCTACTTCACACACTGTCACCTGAGTAACCCCGTTACAGCTAATGCTATTCCACACAGTGCCACAAGAATAAACCCTTCACAACTAATGCTACTCCACACAGTGTCACTAAATTATCCCCTTCACAGCTTATGCTACCCCACACAGTGCCACCTGAGTAATAATTTCACAGCTAATGCTACTCCACACAGTGACTCTGAATTAACCCCTTCACAGGTAATGCTACTCCATGCAGTGCCACCTGAGTAAACCCTTTACAGCTAATGCTACTCCACACAGAGTCACAAGAATAAACCCTTCACAGCTAATGCTACTCCACACAGTGTCACTGAATTATCCCCTTCACAGCTGATGCTACTCCACACAGTGCCACTAAATTATCCCCTTCACAGCTTATACTACTCCACACAGTGCCACCTGAGTAACAACTTCACAGCTATTGCAATTCCACACAGTGACACCAGAGTAACCCTTCATATCTAATGATACTCCATACAGTGGCACCACAGTAAACCCTTCACAGCTAATGATACTCCAGACAGTGCCACCATGACAGATCCTTCACAGCTAATGCTACTCCACACAGTGCCACTGGAGTAAACTTTTCACAGCTAATGCTTGGAAGAAAAATATGAACTGACATGCCAATGTTAGAGTCACACAACTTGAAACAAAAGTAATTCCATACAAGGTAGTTAAATGAACTGAGTGAAAAGGCAAAGCTTTGTATAAAAAGTTATTTAACCAATGTAATTTACTCATCGACTACCTATCCTCCAATTGGGTCAAAGTCAAAGTTAGAAAGGGAGAAATAGTGTGCCACAATCCTTTGTGTTGAGGAATCTGACAGAGACCCTGCATGGTTCAGAAAGGGTTGGGACAGTTGTAGGGATAGTGCTGAGAGTTGCTGTGGGGAGTGCAGCTACACAGGACATGTTGAGGAGAGGTATTCTTATGTTTATGTGAGAACATCCAGTTATAAATTATGATGAAATTTGGAGCAATAATTACATTTGCATCAATCTCATTCATTACCCAGTGAGATCAGCACTTGTATAGTCTCAGTACCTGTTTTCAGCTCTCAGCACTTCGTTGTAATGTGTTTAGGCAGTCTGTATGTTAAAGATTCATTGCAATGTTATAGCTGCCCTCTGTGTTTCTTTACAGTTCTCCATTTTCTATTTTGCAGTTTCAGAAGTGATGTGATTATGACTAAATAAGATGTGCATAGTGGCTTATACCTTAAAAAATTCAGAAAGTCATTACTTATTTGAAATATTTATACATTTCAGGATAGGTGGCATAGACAGAAGTGAAAAAGTTTACCTACAATTAACAAACATTCTGTCTTGGCCAATGGATAATCTCATGTGCGGAATATAGCCACAGGCTGGTCGACCTCACTCTGTTTAGAGTTACAAAGGGAGTGTGCAACATTTCATTGTTTCATACCTGCAGTATTCCTAATATAGCCACCTGTCTAACCTGCTACCTACTCAGCAGGCTGAGAAGAAGCACTGTAGGCTTTTATTTGCCCAAAGCGGCCCCTTTCCCTTAACATACTGACAGACATAAGCAACAGTATCCTTCCTAGACATTCACAATAATAGACTTGGCAACAGTAATGAGAAAATGATATGCACGGTTCTGCTGGACATATACCATGTGTACCTCAAGATGTAGGAATGATGACAGTAATGTGGAAATGACCTATATCATAATCTCTGTTAATGTACAGGCACAACAGAAACAGTGATCCATCCAGAATATGTGGCATGCACTGGAACTCATTGAGACATATTGTAAAACGTATCTATTTACTTGTATTTATCACTTTTCTTAGGTCCACTACTACTATCAGAAATGCAAACCTCTTTTTCATTTTTTTTTTGTGTGTCTCTGTGTGTGTGTGTGTGTTGGGGGGTGGGTTAGGAGCACAAAGCTCAGGGTCATGCATTATTCAAGTAGCAGAGGAAGGGGATTCAGGCCGTGGTCTCCAGCTTTAGAAATACATCACTTTAATCAGTACATTGATTCTGACTAGAGGTGCTGAAAAGGATAAGAGATAGATGGAGTACATTTATTTGATACCTGTCATGACAGCAGCAGTTAGTGTATGTGTTGTGTCAGATAAATGTCCACAAGATGCTGCAGATTTTGTGCGTGTTTGTGTGTGTGTGTGCATGCACAATTCTTCAGTATCTGTGCATTTAGTACGTGGCCTGAGGTGGGAGAAGACAGTAGTGGTACCAGGGTCTAACTATGTATGGACTATGGTTAGGGGACTAGAGGGGCATGAAGTCTAGCTCTAGACTATTGGCAGAAAGTATACCCAGTTAGTTATGAAATGGGTTAGCGTATACACAGTAATGAAATGGGTTAGAGTATACACAGTTAGTCATGTGATGGGTTAGAGTATACGCAGTTAGTCATGTGATGGGTTAGCGTATACGCAGTTAGTCATGTGATGGGTTAGAGTATACACAGTTAGTCATGTGATGGGTTAGAGTATACACAGTTAGTCATGTGATGGCTTAGCCTGATTCACTTTAGGCACATTTAAGTGAAACCAAAGTCTGCAAAGGTCAAGACAGAAGAAACACTTGTGCTTTATTATGGTCATCAGTAGTTAAATCATCACCCAGTAAATAACTACCATGTGCTATAAAGCAGACAACAATTTGTAACATTGGGTTGGAAGATAATTAAAAATCAGTTTGTAAGCAAGAAAAAAAGTAACCAGGAAGGACACACCTCCAGATTTTAAAAAGAAACATGACTGCACATATTGTATACTATAAACCATTAAGAAACCCATTTGTGTGATGAAATTTTACTAATAGTGAAGCACTCTAATGCATCTCCTGGAAACCACATATATTTTTCCTGATGTTTTGCATTACGAGATTATGTATAGTCATATTATGTTTTAGAATTAAGCTATATGGCTAACGTTCTTCATGGTAACCTTGTTTTCTCAAAGTTACTGCTTTTTTTTCTTATCTTAAAAATGCAGATGCAGGTATGAAGATGTGGGAAAATGCTTCTACCCTATAACACCACTTCCATTGTTGTACAAGTGTCCAATACGACACTGTAGGTTTTGCAGTGGGATATTTGTGCACTCAAATGACACATGTGAACTATAGTGATCTTACATGATTACATGACAGTTCATATTCTAGTCATGCAGCACCACTCTTTCTGTGTAGAAATGCTGGTGATGGGTAGAGCACTCTGGTTGCACTTGTCTTCTTCTTTTGTTTCTTCAGCGTTTCTTGTTCTGATGCTATTTCAATCGCCTCAACATTTAGCATGAAAGTGCACCTATTTTTGTTTCTGCTTTCACTCCTCTGAATTAAATAAGACAGTGGCATTATTTTATATGTCCTTGTTCCCCCCGAGTATTAAATTCAGTCTCTGTGGGAGACTGGAAGCATATCTTTTGGGCGTGTGATAAGTTAGTAAACTATAAAAGGAGGTTGTAGGAATTTTGGGTGGGAGCTGGATATTAAAAGAAGAAATCTTTTATTTAAATTGGGCTGACATCCCCTGGATTAAAGACAGTCTTAAGGCATTAATAACACTAATAATGATAATAGCAAAGAAGGTGATAACTAGAAACTGGAAGACAAAACAAGAGCCTAACATAAAATAATTCAGGAATTAGAGCACACTAAGAAGATGATAATAAGATATAATCTGAGTATGCTGCCTAAGCAGAAAAGGGGTCTGCGGGCTAAACAAGGTACGGCAGGTATCTTGGGAAAAGACAAGGTATTATTATATAAAATGGTATATTGTAGCAATAACCCATGGCTAGGTGTGGGCAATGCTGGATGACTGATGTGGTTTGGTTATCAGGATGAAGCCCGAGTGACCAAACAAAGCCACCCATGAGTAAATCAGCATTACCCACACCCAACCATGGGTTATTGCTATTATTCAATGACATTATTTAAGAAAAAAAAAATTACATTTCTTAAATAATGTCTTTGTATAATGGCACTGTGGTACTGTTCCGTGTTTTCCCCCAGTGTCATGGGGCTTTCTTGATGTACTGTGCATGTGTAAGGGACTTCCATTCCCACATTTATGTAGTACGTCAGTGCTGTGGAAAGGAAACAATGGGTAGAGGTAGCTCTCTTTTGCTTTTTATTTTGTTTTTAATAAAAAATATTGACATCTGGAGACTTCAAACATACTACAGGAAAAGAGACAGAGAAAATATAAGGATAATCAGGTATGAATCTCTTGTTTTGTACAACATGCCTGATTCTCCTTGTATTTTCTCTGTTCTAACTCTCTCGTTCTTTTGAAGTCTCTGGATTTCTATGTTTATCTTTTTTTTTTTTTTTTTTTTTTTTTTAAATTAAAGAAAAATAGAATTTCTGTAGCTTATAATAACAGAAGAAAGTCTGGGCGACCATACTTTTTTCTATTGGTATATGCTTGATTTACAATGGGCACACTGGTTGGACTGACCAATCAGCATGCATATTTTGAATGTTAATGGCCAGTCATTGCATAATATTCATATTGAAAATAAATTTTATCTGTCAATGCTGAATTGGATTGGAAAGATATTGAAGTATTTGAAGTCACTTCTTCTTCTTTCATACAGCGATATATATATATATATATATATATATATATATATATATATATATATATATATAATATATATATATATATATATATATATATATATATATATATATTTCACACTCTCTCTCTTTCTCTCTCATATATATATATATATATATATATATATATATATATATATATGTGTGTGTGTGTGTGTGTGTGTGTGTATATATATATATATATATATATATATATATATAGGTCTACCTGATAACGCCGAAAGCTGGAAACGGCGATGACGAGAACACCGACACTGGAAGATCGACAACGGAGATGACCGACAGTTGAAAATCCCAACACTGACAACACTGACATGTCAAACGAGCGCTAGTGTGTTAGTATGCGGTAGTGATGGACGGCAAGGTTAGGGTGCAGGTAAGGTAAGTGTGCGATAGTGACGGACTTTAGGGTTAGGGTGCGAGTAAGGTAAGTGTACGATAGTGACGGACTTTAGGGTTAGGGGCGGATTAAGTGAGTTAGAGTTAGGGCACAGGTCAGGTGAGTGTGCAATAGTGACAGACTTTAGGGTTAGGGGCGGGTTAAGTGAGTTAGGGCGCGGGTTAGGTGAGTGTGCAGTAGTGACGGACCTTAGGGTTAGGGGTGGGTTAAGGTTAGTGCATAGATAGTTGGGTTTGTAAGGTTTAGTCTAGGTTTGTAAGGTTTTTGGTGTGCTTGTGTTGTGTGTGTGCTTTTTGGACAGGGGATTTGTTTGTGGTTTGTCAGGCATGTGAAGTTTCATGTTTTTGAACTTTCGGTTTTGTGGTGTGGCTGATTTCCTTGTCTGTGTTTTTGCATGTTGGTGTTTTCAGGTAGACCTATATATATAAATATATATGATCATCGATATAGAATGAGATCTCCACTGACACAATTCATGTGTTGGCAGCTGACGATGACATGATGTTTTATTTTTGCATCCCCAGCTTTATGCAGCTGTATTTAGATGATGCCTTTGCCACTTTTTTTGTTGGAAACAGGAAAAGTTTGAATTTTGGGATATATATAAAATAAGATGACAACAACAATACAAGATAGTAAATAGTACTGCATCAGTTTATAGGTTTGTACTAGGCTATCAGCCATCTGGGTCAGTATAAGGCTAAGCCATACAACCCAACCCAGTTTTGTCTCAGAGTTCCTTGGATGCCTATATGTTAGTAAGGAGGTAGCTAAGGGGTATGTGAGGGAAATATGTTAGTTTAGGACCTACTGCTGGGTTCTGTCCTTCAGAGACACGGGGGGGGTGGTTCAGACTGGGGTGAATTTATGATATCCCATCCAGTGATTAAGGTTTCACTTGAAAAGGGGCAGGGATGAATTTTGCTTCACATGGATGGGGTGCTTGCTCCATAGTGCAGGGATCCTTTGAGACACATATCAGTCTTTCCAGCATGTTTTATGTCACAGGCAAAGTTCAAGGTCTTTGATCTATTTTTTTTGGTGCTGTCTGTTTTGCAGATATGCAAAAGGTCTGTCAGAGCTGGATCTAAGGATGGCTTATCTGCCAGGCAAAGGTCACCTCTCAGTAACCCTGTAGGAGACTGAGTAAAGAGAGAGGGCCTTAAGGCAATCTGTGTAGGACAGGTTATTCATACCCTGGATTCTGCTGGTAGAAACCTTTGAGGGTGTTTCAAATGTTGCAGGTGCCTGGTTAGGTACATGCCATTGGGGCATTCTATTCGATGATGAGTCTGATAAGGGCTGAGTAGAGTGGTACTATAGCTTCCTTGGACCTGGATACTATACCCTTGCTTATGAGTTGGGCGACATAGAATAAGTTTCTTACTGTCTTGGTACATGTTGTTTGAAGGTCAAATTACTATCAACATATGTTCCCAAATATCTAACTACTGGGTCATCTCTTAGGGATGTTTTATCACGTGAATATTTAGCTAGGGTAGACGACTTCCCAAAGGGCACTGCAATGCATTTCTTCACATTGAGTTTTAATCCGTGGCTCTGGCACCGATCATTTATTTGTGTCAGACACTCTTGTAGGATGATTGTGTTGTAGGAGAAATCTATGATAGCTCCCAATTTGCAGTCATCAATAAAGAAGGTTTTTTGCTTGTCCTTAGCTGGAGAAACTGTCCTGACCTCATAACTGGGATGATAATGAAAAGAAAGAGCCGACTTAAAAGTGTGACCTAAATTTGAAGAATGCTGTAAAAGTGCCACACTTATTGATTTTGTTAGCTGTATTGTATTTTCCCCTTTCTAAAAAGCTGGGTCCGTTTTTTTAAAGGGATGAAAATTATGAATTGTCTGAGTGGGTTGTCTAACCAAACAGCATGCTATCCTTACAGCATTCTGCTAGCTGCAGAATTTAACGCAGATCATGCATGCCAGCTGAATAAGTTATGCAAACTTCTTTTTTTTTTCCTTGTGTGTGTGACCTTGTAAATACTCCATTTATGAGCTTACTGTATCACATTGAAGACAATGTGTAACACCAGTGTAACTGTTTCCGTGTTAACAGAAGGGTTTGATGCACTTGTTTACAGATGTCCTACAATGCCTTTGAAAATGTGACTGCTGGGGAAGTGTCAGAAATTAACTTTTAAAACTAATGAACTGTTACTTTTTAGATCTGAAGCATTTTTCCCTTTTATCTCCCCTGCTGATAATTATGTTTTCTATTGACAGTGTTAAGTGGTGTGTAGAATGCCATATGGAGGCTTACTTTGCCTTTTCTGTTCCTTCTCTCTCAAACCAGCTCCATTACTTTGTTTTTGGCGATATCATTGTTATTCAAATGGGAGTAAACTGCAGTGTAACGAGGCAGTATTGAACTAATCGAGTCAGGTTTGCTTCCTCTAGAAGTATTGCTAAGCTCAGACTACCTAACACTATACTTTCAAATGTGAAAAAAATACATGCTCTAAAGGAGGAAAAAGTAGGTTATGTACAACATTTTGTCATTTCTGCCTGTTAAAGATTTGCTTTACTACTCATTTTAGGTGTTACATTTTTTGAGCTGTCTTTAAATGTCAGTGTTGTACCAGTGGGATTTTTTTTTGCTCTGGATGATCATATGATTTCCAGTACTTCATCTCTGACCCTTTATCTCCCCTTAATTAAACAGAGAAAAGTTACTCAATTTACTCTACAAAAGTCATAATTATTTTCCGCATTCTCATTAATGACTCACTTGTTCAAGTGAAGAGTCCTCTGATGTTATGTTGTTATGGCAGGTGTTCTGAACGGTAGCTGTACCCTTCATAATAAAAGAACAGGAAAAAACATGGGACGAAAAATACTACACAGATAACATTGCAAAATACAGTAAAATCTAAAGCATGATAGCATTAAATCAGGAGTACAGAAGTGTCATTGTTGGCTGTCATGTGGTTTGAATGTAAAAAGAAAACCTTGCTCAAAGGGCAAAGGTCGCTCTCCTCTGTTCATTCAATTAAAATCATCCCTGGAAAGATCAGCCTTTAATATACAACTGACATGGAAAGGGCAGTTTTTCTGATTTAATCTCTGACCTTTCACCCGAGAATGAGACCCTTGTGTATAAATTAGAGATAAAGAGTGAGAAGGGATTTAAATGCTTTTATGAAACACATGGGAAATACAGCATTAGGATTATCCTTAAAGGTATGTCCTTGAGCCACAGCAGTGCTTATAAATTTCACTGATTCCAATGCAAAGAGATGTTAATGTCAGCCTCAGGCATTGCATTCTTCAACTAAACAGCATAGGTTCAGATGGGATCACACGGTGTGCCACAGTGCCAGCATTTACCTCTCCTGTCTAAAAATATGCCCTTCATAAAAAAAGCAAACTGTTTAATATATACAATGAAACCACACAATATGCAGATGTAACTATATCAAATGAAAGGATCATATATCTCAGCTGCTCAGATGTACTCAGAATGTCCAGATTTTTGACTCATATTTTTGGTCTGCTTCTCATAACATTTATAGTTTTCTGACAAAACACTGAGCATTGAAGTCACTAAATAATGCCATACATTTGCATTTCAGACTTCATATCCTTTAGAAAATGCATGCTGGCACAAATCCCGTTATTCTAGCAACTTTCTAAGTTTATAAGAGAAATATTTAAAATCTGTCCCTATTTTTGGGTGTTTGTCCTCCATTTTCTTTAGGTTTTATCCAGATTTCTTGTGCTAAGAGGTTGAGAGGTAAGGAAAGAATGTAGCTGATAACCAACAAAATGGTTTTGTTTGTGATCTTAAGTGTAAAGGAGTCTTTAATATGAATATTGTTGATAAATAACCTTCTCTGGATTTGCTTGTAAGTGTAATGGTAATTAATATAGTTTGAGGAAACTGAATGTCAGTTATAATATAATGCAAGTATATATTTTTCTAAGGGTGGCACAGCAGAGTTGCACAACTCTTAGTACTCTGATACTTCCCCTTGCTGGACTGCCTTTAATGTAGGAGTCTCATATCAGCCATTTGTCCATGTGGGTTTTTGTCCGGTATTCAGTTTCTTTTCACATCTCAAAGACATGAGAGTAGGTAAACTAGTAAGTCTCTAAATTGTTGGGAGGCACACAAGTGATGTGTGAGTGTGTGTAGCTGTTTCCTGCAGTGGACTGAGATCCTGTCCAGGATTGGTTCTATGTCTTATGGCTGTTGAATGCTGGGATAGTCTCTGGCTTCCCCTAGTCATGAGTATTGAATATCATAAAGCAGATATCAGAAAATTAGCGAGTGAATGTAACTGCACAAGCATACACATACACATAAAAACAGAACACAAACAAAAAGAGGCTCACATATGTAATTCTTTACTTTCATTTTCTTAAATATTTCAAGATTACTCTACACATCTTCGGCTGTGAAACACGTGTACTTGTGCATACACACATGCACACACAGATGCACACACACACACACACACACACACACACACACACACACACACACACACACACACACACACACACACACACACACACACACACACACACACACACACACACACACACACACACACACACACACACACACACACACTCTCACTCTCTCTTGCTCAAAGCTTGTTTAATATATAGGATAATTGCACTTCTCTGCCATGTTCCACAAGTGTATTTATCTTCTTTAACATAGCATCCCTGACCAGGCTTGTTTATGTTTCATTTTCATGACTTTGATTTTTTTTTATTTTGCAATGCACTTATGCTGTCTTGTTTTAGTTTGTTTGAATCATCTTATTCCTCGTGTTGTGAATCATTGTCTAGTTGCCAGAATTCTCTGACTTGATAAATGGTTTTCAGATGTTTGCAGTCAGTATGTATGTGATAATCTCCAAAAGGATGGATAGAAGTGAGGCAGTCTTTGAGCAGAACTGATAGTGATATTTTTTCTAGTGGCATAAAGATCATTCCCTGTAGCTGAACCTGCATCAGCCTCTATTTAGCACAGAGCCTTTCCTATTGCATTGTGCTTGCATTCTATCACTTAGTTTGCATAACAGTTAGGAGATGAAGACTTTGAGCCACTTTTTTCCATCTAAGCTGAAATATACTTCATTGTACTGTTTACAGCAGACATTTCACCCTTGGGTAAAAGGATTTGATTTCTTTGCTAACTATACTGTAAACAAAAAGATCTTGTGCTAGAGATTCCATGAATATTTACTGAGTACAGAAGAAAATACAGAAAGAGGGTGGGGGGGGGGTGGTCATGATTATCTGCGTTCATATACAAAAATCACTATGAAACTGTAAACATTTCATGTTTCTGGTATAGAGTCCAAACCATGTAAGAAAACTGTGATTTGAATTCCAGAAGTATTTTATCAAATAACACACCCACTGATTTTGATATTTTAAAAGTGCCCCACAGAAGAATTTAGGCTTCGTTTGTTGAAGAGAAAAAAATCTAATTATGGATAATTGTATTTATGTTTATTTGCGAACAAAGTTAAGTTGCACTAAGCACTGATGCCTTTCTCCAGGCGTGACTCTGATAATACTGAGGTTAAGTGACTTGCTCATAGTCCCAGAATGTAACTGTACATTGCAGAAACCATACTGAGCTGTGTGATGAAATGCTCACAGCTCATTACCCACAGAAGCACAGACATTGCAAAAACAATACTCTCTGGGATCTGTAGCAGATTTCCAGACCACAGGTTAACATGGTTTAGAAAGATCACTGTGATGGTTGAGATAGATGTTAGAAAGATTGATTGCTTTTCTTAAATTTTTAAATGACAGTTACAGAAATAACTACTGTTGTCATAGATCAACACAGTCACAGAAACAGACAGTTTTCTTCATAGAAAATCATGGGAGATTCTACCACCCATGTTTATATAATGTCTTTACATGCTGCTGAGAAAGTCAGGCCATCAGAAATGCTACTTCAGTCCTCAGATAGGGTTGTGGGTTACTTACCTTCTTTCACTTTCTTCCACAAGGCATATGGATGCTAGTTATCATTGGACAGATGTGCATGTGCTGTGCTTATTCTGCTATTACAGTGGCATGTGTGCCCTGTCTGTTAGGAAACCTGCTTTGTTATTTTAAAGAAAAGTTGTCACTCTTTCAATTCACACACACACACACACACACACACACACACACACACACACACACACACACACGCACACATGCACAAATACACGCACGTATACATACCCGCACAGAAATAGACACACCCACCCACATGCTTATGCATACACATATACCCAAACACATGAACACATACACACACATACACACATGTGCTCACATGCATACAACAAATGAAGAAGATGTAATTGGAAAACATGAGGATTGAGTTGGATATGCTTAAGAGAAGTGGGGAGACCACTATTGCTAGAACAGAGATAACCTACTGTGAAGCCAGTCAAGTTCTCAGTACTGTGCAGATCAGCATTTTTGGCCAGTCTTGTGAAAATTCCACGTCGTCTGTACATGTTGCTGCAAATGGGATTTCTCCTTATGCCATGGTGCAGGGAATGTGGCATAAATTATAACAGTAATGAGGGTACAGGTGAACCAGCCTTCAGTATGGCGATTTTTTACTACATAAGATCAGTTTCTCAAATGTAGTTTTGATGACGTGGCTCTCAGTTGACACTGCATTTGATGAGCCAGTTTTCAGATAAATGATAGTTATATTGCTGCTGTTGTTGCTATTTGTATGAAGCCAGCCATACTGTGTGCAGCTCACTTTTATCAGCCACATATGTAGTACGATTCTTCAAATGTCAGAGTTTGTTGCTATAATGATGAAGCATCAATAAGTGCACACACACCTGGTAACAATGAGCGTTAATGAATAAGGAAGGTAATGAGCTTGGAAAAGGGGAAACTAATTCTGACCTTCTGACCTCTAGGTGACCTGCCTGTGAGATGTTCGCCATGCAACTAAATGCTGATATGGTTCATCACAGCACTCTGTGAACACCTTTCCATTAGAAAGTGTTCTTTACTGATAAAAGAAAAACATTTTTCTGTTTCTCTATCTCTTTGTATGAGTATATACATGTAGAGGCATATGCAAAATACACGGAACAGATGAGGTATGTCTGAGGAAAATGGCTGAATAAGATGCATATATTTGGCACAAAGCTGGAGGAAAGAAAGCAGATTAACTGTAGCAGTGACAGGAAAATAAAAGAACAATTTGGAAATAGTTCAACTTTTTTATGCTTAGGAATTAAACACTTTTTCAAAATGTATGGCAACACTGATACAGAACACATATAATTATAAATGGAAGTGGATTACACCAGAAGAATGTAGTGCCCTGGCAATCACTGACACACAGATTAAAACAGCCCTATCCAAAGCCAAAAATACAGCTTCAATGGGACCAGACAGTGTCCCAGGCTGTGTCTTACACGAGCTCCAAAATGAACTAACCCCTCACCTAAACACACTGTTCAAACTCAGCCTCTCTACAGGCTACGTACCCATAGAGTGGCGCACAGCAACAGTTATCCCGCTCCACAAAGGTGCAGCCACAATGGACCCCGGGAACTATTGCCCTATAAGCCTGACTAGCCTGGTCTGCAAGACTATGGAGTGCATCATCATGGAATTAATTAACAGAGACATTGGGAACCTTCAAACATTGGACCCTACCCAGTTTGGCTTTGTTAAGGGCAGATCATGCCTCCTAAACCTGGAGGACTTCTTTGAGACGGTTACCAAGGCTTTAGATGAGGGAAAGGAGGTCCACACAGCTTACCTTGACCTTGCAAAGGCTTTCAACACCATTCCCCATTCTGGTATTATAGACAAGCTCACCAGCCTGAACATAAACCCCTACATCATGAGATGGGTTGCAGTTGGCTCACATATAGAACCCACACGGTAAGAGTTGCAGGGTCTAGGTCCAACTCTAAACCAGTTACAAGTGGCGTCCCCTAGGGCTCAGTCCTGGGACCCCTCCTGTTTGGTATATACTTCTCAGAGGTACAGGCAAGCACAGGAGGACTATGGCTGACCAAGTTCACAGATGACTGCAAACTGGGGGCCATAATTGACACTCCAGCTGATACAGACATCCTCCAGAAGGGTCTCACTGAGACGGATATCTGGTGTCAAAATCATGGCCTCAAGCTAAATGCCAAAAAGTGCATAGTCATCCCCTTTGGAAAAAACAAAGTACCCATGAACTACCACATACGTGGTAGTCCCCTAAATACAGAAAATGTAATAAGGGATCTTGGGACCCAAGTAGATAGTAATCTCTCCTTTGATAGTCATATTGCCAAGGTGGTTAAAAAATCATTCTATGTGGCCCACCTAATCACAAAAGGGTTCGCATCTAGAACAAAAGAGGTTATTGTGCCCCTCTGCTCATCACTCATCAGACCCATCATAGAGTACAACACCCCATTTGGGATGTACCTTACAGGACACCTGCAACAGCTGGAAATACCACAGAAGTACCTCACCAAGAGGATTACTGGCCTCAAACATATGCCCTGTGCAGCCCGACTGAAGAAACTCCAGCTGTACTCGGTTGCATACTGAGTGGTACTGCTGGTGAATCCAACTCCCATATGAACTGTAGTACTACCTGAAGCTGTAGGCCTAAACAATACAGTATGGTGTATGTTCACATTGCCTGGAAACACAGTTTTCTGTGTTCCCTGTAGTCCTCACAGATTACATACCTCAGGCATAAGGTTTTGTAAGTAGTGACACACAGTACTGTATGGTACACAGGTAAAGCTCATCTGGGTTGGCATACATTTGTGTGGTATGTATGTCTGATGTGTGTGTAATTATGCCTGTACCAGGACCTCAATCATATCTGTGTTACAGGGTATACGTGTGTATCTAGCAACATGTATAGTCTAGTACAACAGTATGCCACCTATATTAACAACTGTGCACATATGTTAGGCAGGGGTTTGTCATCAAAGACTACTGTGGTATACTGGTAATACTGTAACTGTACTTTACATTCATTGCAATGGATGACATCTTTCTTTATGCATTACCTTGATATATGCCACTATTAAGTATGTTTTGGATTGCTGGTGGTGTGTGTGGGTATCTGCTGTAGTGAGTGTATTTGAGTGCATGTGTGCATGTGTGCATGTGTGCCGACATCATGTACAGGTCATAAAGTGTGTTTCCTGTCTCCCTCCCACAGGTGCGGTGTTAGGGCTGGTTCACTGCAGCAGGGAAACTGATGTCACTGAGCCACATAGTGATAATGAAGATAGGTGTGTTGAGGCACAGGTGTGTTTGCCAGGGTCTGTCGTTGGGCCACCAGTCAACAGTACACAGCTGTCCACCCCATCCATGCATACAGTCATACTGCCAATACATCCATCACCAATGCCCACAGCTGAGGGACAGTGTACTGTTGGCATTGGCCAGGACAGTGTGGTATCCATGGCACATGCATCCCAACACAGCAGCCATACCCAGATGTCTGGAATGGTACCACATAGGCAGATGTCCAGGGGTTCTCGTAGGAGCAATGCTGCTCATCATGCCAATGGCAGATGTGCCACAGGTCTGACAACATCACGCATGTTCCAGGCTGTCAGGGAGGCACAGGCATGTATGGAACGGTACACCAGACAGGGACTAAGGGCACAAAGGGCCCATAACACCGCTGTCATTGACAGTATCCGTGACCTAGCAGGTGCCATCTGACATTACACCGAGGTCACTGATAGACGTTGGGGAGAGACATTAGACATCCTCCGCAATGTCATGTCCATGTATCAGGACAGTGCGGGATGGTTGAGACGTTGACATGGACGTATGCCAGCAACATCAGCAGCTGGCAGTCACCGTGGACACCTCCACCTTTAAGGAACATATTATCCCCACAGTACCACATAGGTAGTAGCCACCAGCATGATGAACAGGTACCGATGTGTACATGCAACCAAGTGTTATGTCATCTCTCCTTTGTTAATCACATTTCCAAAGGTATTTTGGAATCCCTTAGTGGTTCACATAAGCAATGAGGGGTCTGCATGCATATCCACAGTTTGTTCTACACCTATGAATAGTCATCATGGACAGACTTTGCTGCGTTTGAACAGGTCTGACATATACCTCAGCCATAGACTCTCACTCACACATTCCAACAGGAATCGTAATGACTTTATTTGACACAGATGACCTAGGCCAGGGATCACTGCAGTGGCTGGCCTTGTCACAAGCATACAGATGTGACCTAAGGTCTGGGAAGCAGCAGCACAGTCTGGCAAGGATGACAGCTGTGTTCTTGGAGAAAGCAGGGTTCCCACACATGCAATCATTGAGGTAACATGTACAGATATGTATTTGACACACAGCTAGCTCACATGTACAATGCATAGTGATATGTCATACAGTGGTAAAAGCAAAACCCACAACACATTGACCAACAGTGTCACTCATATACAGCACACACACCCACCAAGTGCAAGATTCAACCCCCTACCTAACTACTTCATGATACTAGAGGAGTATGCATTAACACGATGCGCTATGCACATTACTATCAGTTTTCTTTTCCACAGGTATATTTGTAGGATGGTGACATCATCACACTTGACAAAGGTTACATTACCACTTTTGAGGTGTTTCACTACTCTCCTAAAAGGTTGTTTGTTTCAGTTGGCTGGTGCAGGATTCAAACCACTACTTCATGATACGCTATATGGATTACTGGAAGTATTCTTTTCCACAGGTATATTTGTAGGATGGTGACATCATCACACTTAACAAAGGTTACATTACCACTTTTGAGGTGTTTCACTACTCTCCTAAAAGGTTGTTGTTTCCCAAGGGAAACACACACACAGTTGCCCAGTGGCGGAATCAAACCCCTATTTAATTACTTCGTGATACTAGAGGAGTACGCATTAATATGACGCACTATACAGAATACTGGGAGCATTCTTTTCCACAGGTTTATTTGTAGGATGCTGACATCATCACACTTGACAAAGGTTACATTACTACTTTTGAGGTGTTTCACTACTCTCCTAAAAGGTTGCTTTTTCCCAAGGGGAACACACAAACACACACATAGTTGCTCAGGGCAGGATTCAACCCCCTACCTAATTACTTTATGATACTAAAGAAGTATGCATTCACATGACATGCTATACAGATTACTAGGAGCATGCTTTTCCACAGGTATATTTGTAGGATGCTGACATCATCAGAGTTGACAAAGGTTAGATTACCACGTTTGAGGTGTTTCACTACTCTCCTAAAAGGTTGTTCCTTCTCAAGGAGAACACGCACACACAGTTGCCCAGTGCAGGATTCAAACCCCTACCTAATTACTTCATGTTATTAGAGGAGCATGCATTATTACAACGTGCTATACGGATTATTGGGGGGGGGGGTATTCTTTTCCACAGGTATATTTGTAGGATGCTGACATCATCAGAACTAACAAAGGTTACATTACCACTTTTGTGATGTTTCACTACTCTCCTAAAAGGTTGCTCCTTCTTAGGGGAACTCACACACACAGTTACCCAATGCAGGATCCAAACCCCTACCTTACTATTTCCTGATATTATAGGAGTATGCATTAACACAAAGTGCTATACATATTACTGTGAGCTTATTTTTCCACAGGTATATTTGTAGGATGGTGACATCATAAGACTATACGAAGTGTGTTACATTAGGTGACATTAGATGGCCTACATTGAAGGACTGTTTAAACACTTTGGCCATGTGATCATCAAAGGTAGGTTTACTATCTACCTGTGTCCCCAGGGCCATAATTACTTACTCCGAACATGCTGGATTACCACCTATGTGGTACTTTGTGTGCACTTTGTATTACCCAAAGGGGAAGACTATGCATTCTTTGCCATTCAGTTTGAGGGCATTGTTTTGACACCTGGTATCTGTCTCTGTAAGACACTTCTGGAGGATGTCTGTGTCAGCTGTACAGTCAATTATGGACCACAGTTTCCAGTCATCTGCAAATCTATTCAGCCTTACACCTGGCGTGCTTGCCTGTACCTCTGAGCAGTATCGACTGAACAGGTGGGGTCCCAGGACCAAGACCTGTGTGATGCCATTTGTGACCGGCTTAGAGTTGGACATGGCACACGCAACTATGAACATGTGTGTTTGATCTGTGAGCCACTTGGCCACCCATCCTGTGACATAGCTGTTCATGTTCAAGCTGGTACACTTGTCCATGATGACGGAGTGGGGAATGGTGTGGTAAGCCCTTAGTGAGGTTCAGGTGGGCTGTGTGGACTGCTTTCACCTCCATCTATGTTCATGGTAACTGTTTTAAATAAGTCAACTAGGTTTGGGACCCAGGCTATGCCTTTAACAAGGCGAAGTTGTGTAGAGTCCAGTGTCTGGAGCTCTCCAATGTCTCAGTGTATGTGTTCCATGATGATTTTCTCAATAGCTCTGTAGACCAGGCTGAGTACACATGTTGGGAAATGGTTTCCAGGTTCTGTTTTGTCACACCCTTTGTGGAGCTGGATGACTGTTAGTGTATGCCATTCTCTGGGTACATAGCCTTTGATACACTTGAGTCTGGACAGTGAATGTAGGTGAGGGTGTAGTTCCTTGTGGGCCTAGTGTAAGACGCAGCCTGGGACAACTTACAGTCACATTGATCCTATGTTCTTAGCTTTGGTGAGGGCTGTCTTTCCCTGTATGTCCGTGACGTCTGTTTCTCTGCATCCTTCTGTGATAGACATGGGGCCTTTTGGGGGTGATGGGGGAGAGTTTACACTGCACTTGTTCCCCTGGGTGTGGGCAATGAAAGTTGGTTTGGTGTATATCATTACTTTTTTCAGTAGTTGACAGCATATTTGGAAGTTGACACCTACATGTCTGATATAGCTACAGAAGGCTTTGTGGTTGTTATTCTTACATTCCTTGGCAATTTGTCTTTAGAAACTGTGCTTGGATTCTTTTATGAGCTATCATTGTTTCATCCTAATAATGATCAGTGATGCCTTTCCTTTAGTGAAGTTGGCTCTATCAGGTGTTAGTTTCCTCCTTCTGCTGTCTAGCTTATTTATGGGCATCGACCACCAGATTGTTTCCTTATTTTTGGAGGGGTGCATCTTGGTTTTATTTGTGATGTCTCAATCCATGCATCCCTGTAAATGCTCATAGGATGCACTTGTAAATGATTTTGCAGATTGTATACCATTATCCTATAGCAAGAGGGCTTTGGAACTTTCCACTTTGGTCTTGGGAAGTGTGCAGTTTACTTTTGAAAATGTCTTCACAGTGGTTTCATTGACTGGGTGTGGGGGCGGGATGTGGATGTCCAATGTGATTACTTAATGATGTGATATTACCAGCGAGGGGTTTATCTCTGTCGTGGAACACTGGTACCCCATGTTGGTGATGATCATTTCCAGTACGTTGTCACCTCTAGTGGGCGTTCTCACCAGCTGTTCCAGGGTGTTAAGAGTTTCTTAACTCTAGGACACATTGTGCAAAGTACGTTGTATATGAGTATTTCACTCACTCATTGTTTGGGTAGTTGTAATCTCCTCATATAATGGTGTTTGATAGGACCTTTATATTTGCCATTGTTCTCCAGACTACTGAGTGAGGTTCCTGAGACAAGGTACATGATCTGTAGCAAGCTACAATCTGATGGTCAGCTTTGCCCAATGTTAGTTGCACTTGCATGGTCTCCAAACCTCATGCTGTGGCAGTAACCTGGAGGTGTGGATATCCATAAGGTAAATGGCTACACCACTTCCGTTTGTATTTCACTCGTGGTCTTGGGTCCAAAGGTCAGGATGATTGTGAGTGTTTTACGTGGATCATATCCAACAGCTGCATGTTTGACATAGCTTTGGATGTTATGCAGTGAACACCTCTGAGTAGGTGATATGCAAGGGAGTACGGATGGAGCATTTTGCGATGGTTTGTGTATGGCATGTATTTCAGGCCACTAATGCTCTTTGTGAGGTATTGCTGCTGGCTTTTCAGTTGTTGTAGTTGTCTTGTGAAGTACATAGCAACACTGGTGTTGTACTCTTTTATAGTTCTAGTGAGTGGTGAGTAGAGGGGAACAATGTCCTCTTTTCTTCTGCATGAGACACATTTTGTGATGAGGTGTGCCACATAAGAGGGTTTCCTGACTACTGTGGGAATGTGCTTATCACAGTTGTATCCACTGTCCACCCGTGACCCAGGGTCTCTTGTCACACTTAAAGTGTGAGGTATACTACTACCTATGTTGTAGTACTTGGCTACAGAGATTTTAACAAAGGTGATGATAATGCACCTTTTGGCATTGAGCTACAGCCCATGGCTTGGACAACAGCCATCTGTCTCAGTGAGGCACTTTTGTAGGATGTCCACATCTTTAGTGTTTACAATGATGGCTCCTAGTTTGCAGTTCTCTGGAAATGTCAGTAGCCACAGAACGTCCATGTTAATGTTTACTTCAGGGAAGTAGATACTACACAGCCTGGGAAGTTATCTAGTCCCATGGCTGCTGTGATACTGGCTTCGGAGAGTGTTTTTTACCTGTGCAGCTGTGATGTCTGCAACTTTGCAGTCTTCCATTATAGACATGTGCTCTTTCATGGGTGAGAGGGGGGTAAAGTTAACACTGATCCTATCTGCCAGGTTGTTGCCAATATCAGTTGGCTCTGTACATTTAGTGCCATTAAGCTGTAACTCAAAACAGATCTGAGTGTAGCCATGACATGGACCTGTCTGTTGGGCGGAGATCTCCTGCGTGGATAGTATGCAACTGAGTACAGCTTGGGTTACATTCATTCTTGTTGCATGGGGCAACTATTTGAGGCCAGTAATCCTCTTGTTAAGGTTTTTCATTGTTCTTTCTAGTTGCTGAATGTGCCTAGTTAGATTCCTCGCAGGTGTGTTGTGGTAGTGTCTGACTGGTCTGATGACTGCTGAGTAGTGGCAACCTCCTTTGATCTACATGCACAGACCTTGGCAGTTTGTGTGTACACATAACATGATTTTCATACCACTTTGTGAATGTGTTTTGGGATGTAGAGATGACTATACACATTTGTCCATAGATCCCTTATCATCACATCCGTATTTAGCCTAAGTGTGTGGGCATGCCAAGTATGACCTTTCAGTATCTTCCTGCCTAACATTTGCTTCGTTTGTTTAAGTGTGTGAGCATGTTCAGTGCGATGCAGAATGAAATCCACTACATTTGTTGGAGTGTGTGAGCACGCACAGTATACACATTTATACCATATGTGTATGGTAAATCAAGGTGTATTTTTACAGCAGGGCTCACCTTTGTGTCATAGATCAACAGGGATCATGTTGTGCTTGCAGGGCTTCCATGAGACACTTTTCATAGACCTATTGACATTTCTACATACAGGGGGGGGGGGGCAGCTATTCTTTGTACATTTCTAACCATGGGTATACCGGATTGTTAGTGTGGGTGTACATAGGATGTTGGTTTCACCTGACACTTATACACATTTGCTGTGCCTGCGCTGCTATGTACAAGACACCATTACAGTCTGTACTGTTCACCATCATACTGGCTTGAGGCATACTAGTGTACTACAGGTCTTAGCGTCCATTGCAACATATATTAGCTTGCGACTTCATAGCCTACACAACCCACATCCCACATCACAATGCCTGGCCTGATGTTCTCTGTCTGCATAGGCATGTGGGTGAGATTACCCATTTGCCTCATTAGGGTCATGATACAGCATTGCTTTGTGTTTGCATTAGTGTACAATTGTCCTGCTGTGTCTGTACCACTTTAATGCTATCATTAGTGGTTCAGTACTGTGACTAGAGTGCACAGTATCCTGGGTTCAAGCCCTATCACTGCTTTTTATTTTCATGCTGGCCAGACCAGACTGCTTAAGGTACAATAAAGCAGATATGAGCATGTTTAACTGACTTTACTCAACTTTGGCCGACCTTGGCCAACATTGCACGAGCAATTTTGTTTACATATACTAGATATTGGTAAAAGCTGCTTAGCACTGCTTTATATTGCTTAAAACATGGCAATCATGCCTCAGGTGGTGCTGCAGGGCTGCCTATGTCGGATGCACATACTACACTCCCTATACATGTTTGGAAACAGGTAGTGTCAAGTTAGGCATCCCTTTTATTTTATGTGCGAGTCAGTGAGAGGTATAATTTCCAGGGTTCCTACTGTGCCAGTGTATGTGCTATGTGTTACCTCTTTGCCAAGGCCAAGGCATACTGGGCATGCCTCCTTCTGCCTACTGGGGCAGGCTCAGGTTGTTCCTCCTCCAGGTCACGCTGTGCCTGTGCAGGCCTTGGCAATGGTGGGGGCTGTTTGGCCCTGCCCCATGCTGTTCCTGCTGCAGCTGTTTTTGCAGGATCATATTGTGTAGCATGGCACATACCATGACAATTTGGGTACATGTAGCTAGTGAGTACTGCAAGGATCCACCAGATGTGTCCAGGCACCGGAACCGTGACTTGAGCATCCCAAACACACGCTCGATTACATTTCGTGTTTGTGCTTGTGCCTCATTATGGAGTTCTTGTTCAGGTGTGTGTGTGCATTTCTGATGGGTGTCATCAGCCACGGCTCCAGTCCGTATCCAGCATCCCCCACTAGGTGACCGTCAGGGATGTCCCCATTTGCAAATGTCTGGTACAGCTGTGACAGATGCCATATATGGGAATCATGGTAGCTTCCAGGGCAGCCAGCACACACATTCAGTATTATGCCATGGGCATCACACACGACCTGGCAGTTGATGGCGTGGAAGCCCTTGCGGTTGATGTAGGCCGTACCCCGCTCACCAGCTGGTGTTTTGATGAGTATGTGCATGCAGTCAATTGCACCCACTACCTCAGGGCATTCAGCTATTTGCTGGAAGAGACGCATATTGCTGGCCAGTACCTCACAGGAATTGGGGAAATATACATGATCACCAACATGTGCTGACATGGCATTCAGGAACTGGTGCAGTACCCTTGATGCTGATGCCTGTGAAATCCCTATCATATCACCAGTTGGTCTCTGGAAGGTACCTGTTGCTAGTATTCTTAGGTCAACACATACCTTGGTTTCCACTGGGATGAGTTCCCCTCTGCTGGCTCTGTGTGTGAGGTGTGGCCTGCACAGCTCAGCAATTTGCTGCAGGAGCTCTCTGTCCACTCTATAGCGCTCCACTATCTCCAGCTCATGTAGCCCCTGGTAGGTTACCCTGGGTCTGTACACTCTTCTCTGTCTCCTCACTGTGGGTTGCTCAGCAGCATGCACAATGGCACCACCATCAGCATCTTGCACATGTTGCCTTATAACAGCAATGGCAGCCCCTAACATTTTTATGTCTCAGTTTCAGCTTTTTAAATTTTCACTTCTCTTTGTTGACTGCAGTGTTTCAATGTTTCTGAGAAAAACATGGGGGAATGTTGTTTGCAGAGTTTTAGGTGTTGGGCTGGGCTGGGCTGGGCTAGTGTACTGCCTGTGTAATTGGCTGATTCTGATTGATTTCACCTGGCAGCTCTGCTAGTTCTTCTTGGTTAACTTCCTACTGCTTCCTTTTCCCATTTCTGTTTCCACAGAGGGCAGCGCCGCACAAACAAGTGCAAACACGCTCACAAGCACACACACAGGCTTACACAGGCATACACGGGCTGAGGTGGGTGCACATTCGTGTATACTAGCTTAGACGGCCTTACGCAGGCTTACACAGGCGCACACCCGCGCACACAGGCTTAGACGGGTTTACACGTGCGCACAGGCGCGCACACAGTGTAAGCAGCTTTGCAATAAACTTTAGTGATAGCCATGCTGTACACCTTCAGTTTCTTGATTTCAGTTTAGACAACTGTAGACACACCTCTTTTAGTCCTGAGTAACTCACATCAATCACATGCCACTCTGCTCCAATAAGCTTACAGTCTTTTTCATACATACCCCCTCATGATGTCACCCATCTCCTACTCTGTTACTCCCCTTTTCCTACTCTTACACTCTAGGGACATGGTCACATAGCAGGAAATATTGGGATTCACTATCCTTATCCTCATTTGCATAGGATTGCATCTCTCAGACTGGGCTTCCCCTCTTAGCAACCTCTACTCAGTAGCCATGTTGTCTTCAGCCTGCCATTCACTTGCATGGAAAATTAATGTTTTTAATAAAATCCCTATTTGTGGCTTTTATTTTTTGGCTTTCTGGTTTTTAGAGTGCAGCACGTTTGCGCGGCGCTGCACTATGCTTAAACATCGGAGATCGGGGTAAAAAAAATAATTAATCTTTTTTTTTATTTTATAATGGAAAATAATGACAATGGCCGTATATTTGGCCATTGGCATGCTTCCTCAATTGCATGCATCCTTTATTTGGAGCTGTCATGGCTCCGTTTTGCTATTTGCAGAACGGTACTCAGTTGACAACTGAGTACATTTCTGCAAATAACACTACTCTTACATGGACAGGTTAGTGTTTCCTGGATCGCAAATTTACCTCATTTGCATAGCTTTCAGCAGCAAATGAGGTAATTTGCATAACCTAACCCTATCCGTGTAAGAGTCGTTTTAGGAGCTCTCTTGCACGCCCCTGCCGGCTGTTCCTGGATCGCTCGGCAGACATGTTGGCTGCATGGAGTCTTACTCTAGTCTTAGACTCCATGCAAGCCTTCATGAATCTGGCCCTCTACTATTTAGACACATATAAAAACGCACCAGGTTTGACATAATTGAGTGTGATAGACTCTATTATTTAGAGACATATAAAAATGGCACCAGGTTTGACATAACTGAGTGTGATAGACTCTATTATTTAGACACATATAAAAACGGCACCAGGTTTGACATAATTTAGTGTGATAGACTCTATTATTTAGACACATATAAAAACGGCACCAGGTTTGACATATTTGAGTGTGATAGACTCTATTATTTAGACACATATAACAACAGCACCAGGTTTGACATAATTGAATGTGATAGACTCTATTATTTAGACACATATAAAAACGGCACCAGGTTTGACATAATTGAGTGTGATAGACTCTATTATTTAGACACATATAAAAACGGCACCAGGTTTGACATAATTGAGTGTGATAGACTCTATTATTTAGACACATATAAAACAGCACCAGGTTTGACATAATTGAGTGTGATAGACTCTATTATTTAGACACATATAAAAACAGCACCAGGTTTGACATAATTGAGTGTGATAGACTATTATTTAGACACATACAAAAACGGCACCAGGTTTGACATAATTGAGCGTGATAGACTATTATTTAGACACATATAAAAATGGCACCAGGTTTGACATAATTGAGTATGAGAGACTCTATTATTTAGACACATATAAAAACGCACCAGATTTGACATAATTGAGTGTGATAGACTCTATTATTTAGACACATTTAAAAATGCACCAAGTTTGACATAATTGAGTGTGATAGACTATTATTTAGACACATATAAAAACGACACCAGATCTGACATAATTGAGTGTGATTGACTCTATTATTTAGACAGATATAAAAACGGCACCAGGTTTGACATAATTGAGTGTGCTCGACTCTATTATTTAGACACATATAAAAACGGCACCAGGTTTGACATAATTGAGTGTGATAGACTCTTTATTTAGACACATATAAAAACTGCACCAGGTTTGACATAATTGAGTGTGATAGACTATTATTTAGACACATATAAAAATGGCACCAGGTCTGACATAATTGAGTGTGATCAACTCTATTATTTAGGCACATATAAAAACGGCACCAGGTTTGACATAATTGAGTGTGATCGACTCTATTATTTAGACACATATAAAAACGGCACCAGGTTTGACATAATTGAGTGTGATAGACTCTTTATTTAGACACATATAAAAACACACCAGGTTTGACATAATTGAGTGTGATAGACTCTATTATTTAGACACATATAAAAATGGCACCAGGTTTGGCATAACTGGGTGTGATAGACTCTATTATTTAGACACATATAAAAACACACCAGGTTTGACATAATTGAGTGTGATAGACTCTATTACTTAAGACACATATAAAAACACACCAGATTTGACATAATTGAGTGTGATAGACTATTATTTAGACACATATAAAAACGGCACCAGGTTTATTATAATTGAGTGTGATAGACTATTATTTAGACACAAACAAAAACGCACCAGGTTTGACATAATTGAGTGTGATAGACTCTGTTATTTAGACACATATAAAAACGGCACCAGGTTTGACATAACTGAGTGTGGTAGACTATTATTTAGACAAATATAAAGACTGCACCAGGTTTGACATAATTGAGGGTGATTAACTCTATTATTTAGACACATATAAAAACGGCACCAGGTTTGACATAATTGAGTGTGATCGACTCTATTATTTAGACACGTATGATGAAGAAAACGATAGTGAGATACATTACGATGCATCTCAGAGCTGTTATGACATTCAAGCATGGCATAAAATGCTTGGTCACTGTAATTTCAAAGACGTGTCAAAATTAGAAAAAGTGGTAAAAGGAATGAAAATTAAAGGTAAAGCTGAGAGACCTAACCTAGATGGCGAAACCTGCATGTAAGGGAAATTTGTACAGAGCAGAAACAGAGAACCAGATGCAAGAGCAAAAACTGTGCTTGAGCTAGTACATACTGACTTGGCTGGCCCTTTTGAGCCAGTAGCAAAAGATGGATTTAAGTACACTTTAGCATTTACTGATGACTACTCAGGTGTAATATTTGTCTACTTTCTGAAAGCCAAGAGTGATACAGTCAAGGCGACTGAAAAGTTTATTGCAGATTCAGCCCCTTATGGGAAGGTAAAGTGTATCAGATCAGATAATGGCACTGAGTTCATGTTTCAGTCACTATTGAGTAAAAATGTTATAAGACATGAAACGTCCACACCTTACTCACCCCAACAGAATGGGACGGCAGAGAGAAATTGGAGAACACTGTTCGAAATGGCAAGGTGTATGTTGATAGAGAGTGACTTACATAAATAGTTGTGGACATATGCAGTAATGACTGCTGCTTTTATTCGCAACAGATGTTATAACAGGCGTGTGGGGCAGACCCCATTCTTTATGCTAACAGGAAAGAAACGTGATATTTCAAGGATGAGAGAATTTGGATCAGTGTGTTATGCATACAGACAAGATAAAAAGAAGTTAGACCCAAGATGTGATAAGGGGATCTTTGTCGGATATGATAAAAACAGCCCATCATATCTGGTCTATTATCCTGACACAGGAAGGGTCCTTAGACACAGGTTAGTCAAGTTCTTTACTAAGAATGTAGCTGAATGCCAGATTAAGACAGACCCAGAAGTGATAAATGAAGATCTTAATACCAGAAGAAGTGTGCATGTTCATAGGTTCATAGATTAGTACTAGGCTAACTGTCCTTCTGGACCACTTTAAGCCTAGCCAGTTACCCCATGTGAGAATCAAACCCTGCACCTTTTGTTTGTAAAGTAAACACCTTAACCATTATGCCATCCTCCCAGACTGTCAGAATCAACAGTTGACAGTCAAGACACAATAGTAAGGCAAGAAGAAGAAAGGCAGGATACACACTACTCTAAAAGAGAGAGAAAACCACCCTCATACTTGAAAGACTATGAGTGTTAAGTTGAAAATGACGATTATGTGACAGTGAATGTTGACTATTGTTACCGATTAATATACAACACATTGCAGAGCTTTAGAGAAGCCATGACTTTGCCTAACTCGGAAAAGTGGGTCAAAACCATGAAGGAGGAACTTAAGTGTTTAAAGGAAAACAACACATTTACACTCACCATACTGCCAGAAGATAAAAATGCAGTGGGGTGTAGGTGGGTTTTCATGGTAAAAGACAATGCAGATAATACTGAGATTTACAAAGCTAGATATGTAGCTAAAGGCTACAGTCAAGTCGCTGGTATAGATTATGACGAAACATTTGCACCAACTGCGAGTATGACATCTGTACGCAGTCTAATACAGCTCAGTACGATTTAGAATTGCACCAGATGGATGTACAAACGGCCTATTTACATGCTCCTATTGACTGTGAGGTGTATATGGAACAACCTGAAGGTTTCGAAAAGAAATCATATAACGATGAAAAATTGTTTTGTAAACTGAATAAGTCATTATACGGATTGAAACAATCAGGGCGTAACTGGAACAAAATGTTGCATGATTATCTCTGTGAAAATAGTTTTATCCAAAACCCCGCAGACCATTGTGTATACATTAGACAAGCTGAAAATAGAAAACAGTTCCAATTATATGGGTTATATGGAAATCAAAGAAGCAACAAACGGTAGCTTTATCGACGTGTGAAGCAGAGTACATGGCATTAGCAGCAACAACACAGGAGAGTTGTGCAGCTGTTGAGTGGAATGGATGGAGAGTACAAGTATGTGCCAGTAACAATATTTGAGGACAATCAATGAGCAATTGCTTTGGCGAAGAATCCAGTAAGCCGACGGAAATGTAAACATGTTGACATTAAGTATCATTTTGTCAGGTCAGCACTTAATGATGACAAAATAAGCATTGAATATTGCCCGACAACGGACATGGTTGCAGATGTCTTTACTAAGCCTGCTACGAAATCGAAGGTTGAAAAGTTCATGTATTACGTATTTGGAATGTGAAGGGAAAGTTATTCAAAAAATATGTTCTTGAAATTTATTTGTATACAGCGTAAGAGCAAGTGGGGGTGTTAGCTGATAATAATAAAGAGAGTGAATGATCATATGTGTTCTCTTACACTAACGTTGTTGGTGTGGAGAAGTCAAAAGGAGGAAGCGAGGGTTGTTCCCCTCTTCCATTTTTAACCAGATTGATTGCCTTCATGTGTGTTTATTTTCCTCTGTAAATGTATGTCTAACCCGACTTTCTTACCCTTAAGATGATATTGCCAACATGTTGTCACACAATACGTATAACTGGGGAGATTCTGATTATCAACTTTTTTTATGAAAGCAGGCATGCTGAATATTGGGCTCATGGTCAGTAGTCATTCAAAATAGGTGTGTGTATTGCTGCACACTGCTACAGATGCTTTCACTAAAGTAGGTGGGATACCACAGCTTTAGAAGTGGGATACAAATAAACTAATGCAAGTTGATCAGATTGGTTTACCCAAGGGAAATACCTCACTGCAAGTATAGAAGCCTGCAGACTAGAAATCTTCCACTCTAGCAAATCTTCTTGTATAGAATACACCTCTGTGGCAGATTTTATATTACACATGCAAATATATGCATAAACTCATATACAATTATGAAAGATGAGTACTTGTGTTGTGTTGTTGATAATGCAGAGTTACACCATATCATAAAATCTATATAGCAATATTATGATATTCATGTTATTTTTCATACTTAAAACTGTATTAAACTGTTTAAAATTTTTAATTATTTATTTCTTTTTATTTTTTCTATTACATTGCATTAAGGTTGTGACTGAAAAGGAGATCCTTGAGGTTAACTTCATTTAGATGCAAAATAAATCAATAAATCTATCAATTAATAAATAAATGCTAAGAAGGCATATGTGTATTGTTAATTTACCCCATGAATGGTTATCTACATATTACAGACCCATGGCTACTGGTCACAGAAAAAGTCATTCAGTGTGTTTATTCTGTCCTTCTTATACAGTGCATTTACGTTTGTCAAAGTGGCCACCCTGCTTGTTTGCTTTAATCCAATTCCCCTAATAAATGGACACTTCACTTCTGCTTTACTTCATCTGACTGAATGTTTTGTTCACATCAAGAGGCATAGAAATGCTTTCAGTACATCAGAAAGGCAAAATAAATTATCAAAAATCTGTGCTTGCCAACCTTGAACGTTACACTGCATTTCCATCTGGCTCCATAATGAAGAGGGGCTGTAACCCAGAAGACTTTAGATTGATTAGCAGCTCACAACCTGGAACAGCCAGATGGGCAGTAGGACTGAGTGGCCTACATCAGCTCACCTGTCCTGGGAGAGGGACTAAGGAGGGTTGTGTGCACAGGCATGCCTGCACGGTTGCTCCCTTGTGGAGAATGGGGAAATGTGGGCTGCTGTGTTGTGTATAAGGGGGGCTCAGTTGTATAATGAGGTGTGCTTGATATTTCAGGAATTCATTGGATGGCAACCCCTTTGAGCAGTATAGGTGCACACAGGGGAAAGGTATAGGTTGGCCTTACAGATAAATAGTCCCTCAGCAGCAGTATGCTACTGTTCTGGGGTGTCTTGATCTCTTCAATGGCCAAGAACATGAACAGAGTTAGTCTGAGGCAGGAAAGTCAAGTTCGGTAACCTTTGTGATGGAGGAAAAAGTAATGGGAGTAGCTGCTGGTCAATTGTGGGTGGGCACCAATAACACAACAAATGCATCACATTTCCTTTATTAAGGTTAGCATTTTTTTCTTTCTTTTATTTTTTTTTTTTGCTGGAGGAAGATAGCTAAAGAGCAATGTACAATAGTGCTTCCAAGTTTTTTTTAAAGATATGTACAGATAATGATAGAAATAAACCTATCTGATACCTGTGCTGCATAAAGAGATCACTGTATGCTGCTATAAATGTTGAAACATTTCCCTGAGAGAAATGAAGATACTGCCACTAAGGCATCTGCAAAACTGTAAATTCTGCTTTCTTGGTAAGCAGGAAGTGATGCTGTTTAAATTGAAAGCAGTATTCTCGATAGCATTTCTGCACTAGTACATATGTGCCTAGACTCTCTCATACATCAAATGCTCAGTGTGATGGAACTTTACCGATGAATCATGGACTTTGCTCACAGAGCATTCGTCTCCTGAAATAAGGCACATTTCACCCAAAGAGCTAGCAATAAAAAAGGCAGCTGTATTAGTAAATGATTGCAGCCTTCCCTGACCCTGTATTAAACTGAATCTACACTGAGTTTATCCAGCAGCTAAGACTTCAGTAAGGTATCTCTACCTGGTCTCCATTAAATGGCTGATGTGACTGGTGTGCTAGAAGTCCAGTTTGAAAAATGATGCACAGCTGACCTCCCCACCAAAAAAAAAAATCTATTTCTAAGTGGCCTGGAAAATGTATTTGTATCAAGTCTTATACTATACATTAGACTGCATATAACTTCTCATATTCATTTAAAATGTCATGCCAGTACTATCTGATTTATAACTAGAAAGCAAATGCAGAACTGTTCAGAATTCAGAAGATAGGTAAGTGCCCAGGCAAGGGCTTCGCTCTGACAATTGGTATCCCATGTCAGAGAACATTTCCCCTTCCTTACATTTCCCATAGTAGCAATGTCTGAATTAAATAGGAAGGTGTCAAAATAGTATGCACTATGCTACCTTCCTTATGCAGTGATTTTATCATATTTAGAGAAATAGGAATGAAGTAATGTGAATACTGACTGGTCAAGTGAACAGGTAGTGGAGAGGTTACACAGATGTTGCATAGCAGTAATGAGAGTTATAATCACATTTATTAGTGTTTCTCCTAAGAGTGAGAAGCTCAAGTAACTATATACTTTGAACAGGCCTACAGAATCCTACCATGATCCCTGTCACTTTTCCATGGATTGTATTTATATGGCTCCCTGTGAGATTTCTGTCCTGGAATTACAAAATTAAAAAAAAGAAAAAACAAACACACACAAAAAAATTATATATATATATATATATATATATATATATATATATATATATATATATATATATATATCCCGGATCATCGAAATGAGTTTGCCGAAACTGCAAAATATCAAAACTACACAACATTGTACCTCAGAATATTGAATAAAGGTTACTGACGTATTCAGTAGCAGCAGTGTCAACATGCCCATAAATGTGCCCTTTTCTTCACGATAATGCCATCTTTATATATATATATATATATATATATATATGTGTGTGTGTGTGTGTGTGTGTGTGTGTGTGTGTGTGTGTGTGTATATATATATACACACACACACACACACATATATGTGTGTGTGTGTGTGTATGTATATATATATATATATATATATATATATATATATATATATATATATATATATATATATATATATATATATATATATATATATATACACACACACACACACACACACACACACACACACACACACACACACACACACAAATATACACATATATGGTTTACTATCAAAATCCCACAACTGACTAGTGCGAGTGTTTATGTATGTGACCAAAAATGTCGTAAAATCCAATAACTGTTCATTCACATAACTGAAAGTGTGAATTAAGGAAAGTCGAAAACTCAGGAATGTCGACTTTACTGAAAATACCTACAATTCTGGTTATGTGCAATGAATGTTTTGCAGGAGGCAAGCCCCTCTGCCCCCCACACCCCCTGCTACATATATGTACAAACTCTGAGATCGCACTACAGTGAAGGAAAGGGTAAATTTCATAGGAAAGACCAAGCGGACATTAATGGAAAGAATGTGTTAGCATGCCAGGGCTCTTAAGCATGTAATTTAATTAATTCTTTAGCCCAACATGTAACACAGACTTCAGTTGAGCACAAATTTAAATTTCAAGTGGTTGAACTGATAGTAGATGCTGGTAGGATGGGAGACATCACTAACAAAACGGAAGATAGGGTGCTGTTTTGGATTCTAAACTTACAGGCAGCTAAGGAGGGTGGACTGAATGACAAGGTCTCTTTAAGACCTAAACTGAAGAGAAGAAGACCTTATGTAGTTAATAATGATGTGTGATCATGTGATCTGGTTCCTGAACCTGCACTGGTAGTTGTATTATGAATCTTAGTATAAATGACTGTTTAATGGATGCAGTAAGAGATGGTCTGATGAAGTGGACTTCATTCACGAAAGCGCTTACCTCTGCATTTGATTTTGTTAATAAAGGTTCTCTGTCATTTTATGTGCTGTTTTACTTTTATTATACTAACGAAAAAGTGGTAAAGCCAACCTCTAAGGAAACGCTCTGTGCACAAATTCGCAAACAGCTTTTTATTTTAAACCAGAGTTGAAACAAGTTAAAACAACATGTACTGTGAAACACTACACAGTGTTTTTCGTCCCACTGAATAGTAGAACTTCATCAGTTTAAAGGCTTATCAAGAAGGGGTGGCTTACCCCAAACCTTTATTGCCCCAGGAAAAGATTAATAAAAAGAAACATTCTGGTAACCAAACGGTAACGAGAGACCAAGGTGGCCAGAATTTTAACAGAAACACCCCTAACCATTTGGAGACAATGAATGAACCAGAAGCTGGGGGGTATGTTAACGAGGGTGACATTATTGAAGGAGACTTTAATTATGAAACAACGAACCAAATGTATTTTGCTGATAATAATGTAACTCACAATCAAGCACCACAAAAAAACTTCCGAGGGGGGAGGGGGGGCAACTGGACCTCGAACCGGTCACAGGGGGTCAATCGGCGGTACAATACCCACAGCAACAGCAACAAGTACAATTGAATGGAGTAAAACTATATGAAATTTTAAAAAACAGTGGAGGTGACTTTTCTGTTTATAATTTTACTGAATGTAAAATTGACCAGGTCTTGATTGACCTATTTGCTAAAGGCCTGACATTTGTCCCCTCTAAGAAATGTGACATTGTTGAATTACTAATTGATTTTAAGCTGTTTATACATAAATTGAATTTAAATATTTTACTTGGGAAACATGCTATAACAGAAAACAGTTTAAGAATATCTAGTACGTTCAATCCACCACAGAATAATGCGTTGAATATGTTTGAGTTCTTATGTGAAAACGAATTTAGAGACATGTTAAAACACACTAATGGAGGTTTTTGTAACTTGTCCCCAGAGGAAAAATCCCTTTTAGACTTATTAAGAAACTTATCTCTTAGACTTATGAAACCTGACAAAGGAGGGGGGCTAGTGGTGTTTTATAAGGAAGATTATTCTAATATTATGTTAAAACTATTAGAAAGTGACACCTATGCTCCAATCAGTAGAAATGAACTGAATCAAGCATATAACAGAATAAGAATGTTCATTAGCGACTTGTTTACTGATGGTCTTATCACTTTAGAACAACACACATACCTGACATTATTAGCCCCAAGAATCCCAAAGATTTTTGGGATTCCGAAGCTACACAAAAACATGGTTAATCCTCCTTTTAGGGCTTTAGTGGATGCAAGACAGTCTATAACATATTCTTGTGCCAAATTTGTGGACAACGTTTTGAAGAAATATGTTAACTTAGAAGACCAAATTTTAAAAGACTCTTGGGCCTTCCTTCAACAGTTACAAACAATAGAATTTGATGAAAATACAAATTTCTTAACAGTGGATATAACAAATTTATACTCTTGCATACCCCACGATGTAGGGACCGAGTGGGTAGTGGACTACATTAGGTCTAAGGGGGCGGACATTAACGAATGCTTATTGATTGAACAGTTACTGGATGTTATTTTGAAAAACAATTTTGTGACCTTTGAAGATAGACTGTTTGTACAAAAAGTCGGAGTGGCTATGGGGTCACCAGTAGGGTCTAGTTTTGCAAACTTGGTGCTGGCCCACTGGGAGACAAATCTGATTTTTAATAGCGAACAGTTTAAACAAATACACTTATACAAAAGGTTTCTTGACGATATTTTTATTTTATTTAAGGGGAACAAAAATGAAGCAGAACAATTCGTGGAATTTCTAAATGCAACAACTTCATTTTTAGCCTTTACCTACAACTTCCAGGAAAATAATATTAGCTTCTTAGACGTTGATTTAAGGAAATACAGGTCATCATGTATATCAAAAATTTTTAGGAAAGTTATCTATTCAAACAACTTTCTTCATTTCACTAGTATGCACCCCCTTCACCAGAAAAAGACAGTGGTTAAAGGCCAACTGGTGAGGGCAAGAATGACAACATTAGAAAGTGACTTTGAAAATGAATGTAATTTACTTTATCAAATGTTCTTGAGGAGAGCATATCCTGAGTCATTCTTAAATAATATTTTCCAAGAAGTTAAAGAAAAAAGGAACAAAGGTATATATGTTCCCCTACTAACCTGCCAGAATGACAATTTGGACAGTAGATTAAATATAAACACAGAAACTGTGAATGTAAGTGTACAGATTAACCTAAATACTAGACAAGAACTAGATATCACAACAGTAGAAAATAATAACCAAAATGATTTTAGAATAGCATTCACTTTTACGTACTGTCCAGAAGCACAGTCTATTGGTAAAATAGTGAGGAAGTACTGGAGCTATTTATCAATAGACAAAAATGTCTCTAGCATTTTAAACTTTGACCCAGTAATAACATATAGAAGGGGCACAAATTTGAAACAACTGCTTGAAACAAAACCATATGATATAAAAGGGAAAGAAAAAAGAGGGACAAAGAAGTGTGGTGCTTGCAAGTATTGTAAGGAACTTAACACATCAAATTCATTTACCGTCAGGTCAGTTAGGTATGATGTGAGGGGATGTTTTTCATGTACTTCTAAGGGAGTTGTTTATCTAGCGCAATGTAATCAGTGTCCGTCATTTTATGTAGGAAAGACGGACAGGCGCCTTCGGGACAGAATTTACGAGCATGTATACGCAATTGCAAAGAAAAAAGATGTGAATGCATTGGCTAGGCACTGTGAGACCAATATTGGGCATGGTTTTACATTTATGGCTATTGACGGTATTGGCAAATACAGTGAAACAAACAAATTTATTAATGAAAATTATTTAAAACTA
The DNA here is from genome assembly GCF_019279795.1 of Protopterus annectens. Taxonomy (NCBI): domain Eukaryota; kingdom Metazoa; phylum Chordata; order Ceratodontiformes; family Protopteridae; genus Protopterus; species Protopterus annectens. The sequence goes on along the minus strand of NC_056747.1, from coordinate 1,095,412,781 downwards.
GAATTAGAGAAAAAAGAATTAGCATGGCAATTATGACTTGCAGCATGCAGAGAGCCAGGCATTAATGAAGCTTGTTCAATAGCCTGCATTCTAAAATTAAAGAACCTTTTGAGGTAACAACAATAATAACACCAATAAAATACCTTTATAAAATGGGTAAATTAAATTTACCGTAGGACATGCTAGGAAGATTGCTCTAATATATTTTTTAAGCTGTTTAGGGTTTAAAACCAATACTCATTTAACATTGTGCCCTGTTAAGACAAACAACTTGTATAAACTTTTTTAAACAGTGGATAGATTTATTTACATGTTTTAAATTTTATATTATATTAAGTATAGTACATTTTATATTAAGTGGTCAGTAAACATTTATTATTGTTATTCTAGTATTGTTAGTTTTTATTTATGATGGGACAGGTTTTATATAGTCGTATTTTTAGAAAAGTATAAATAAATACACAAATGTTTTAGGAATTAATTATTACAACTATTAACAAAATGCCTAATATAGGTTTTGGTGAAGAAACCCTATTTTGTGAATGTAAACAAGGACTTAATTGATGACAATTAACTAATTATTTAGAAGGCTATTCAAACAAGGTTGTAATGAGGTTGGTTGCTGTCTGATGAAGTTCTACTATTCAGTGGGATGAAAAACGCTGTGTAGTGTTTCACAGTACATGTTGTTTTAACTTGTTTCAACTCTGGTTTAAAATAAAAAGCTGTTTGCGAATTTGTGCACAGAGCGTTTCCTTAGAGGTTGGCTTTACCACTTTTTCGTTAGTAGTGTTTGGATTTTTCTTGGTCTGCTCGTGTGTGTTTGCTGGTGGCCAACCCCTAAGAAATGGATGTGAATACAGAAGGAGACGACCTATCTCAAGGGAACCTTACCCAACTACTTGAGCTTATCAACAAAAGGATCTTACCGCTTATCGGAGGGAATGGATAATGTTCCTAACTCCAGCGGAGACCAAAGCAGTACAGCAACCAGTTCCGGTATGGCAGTTCCGGGTTTACAACAAACTAGTAATGGCATCAAGGCGGCTATGCCTCAGCGTAACCGGCACGGTGAGGCAAGTGGGAGTGTTAGGTGTAGGAGTGCTCTGGAGCAGTTACCTGGTACCAGTTTTAATGTCGGAACATGGCTTAACCTAGAACTGGACATGGACAATGTGCAGGCAAGTGATGAGGTTGTACACTTAAACGATAATGCAAACGAGCGTTCATTTATTGATAAACTAAAGTTGTTTGATTCCAAACTGTTTAAAACTAAAAAATTACAGTTGGAATTGAACTATTTCAACAAATGTATTAAGGAGAAGATCGTCCCTAAAGGGTTGAGGCATTACTCATACCCTTCAGGGTTAATTCACGGCTCTGAATTTTTTAATGAGTTAACAGACTTGTATAATAGACACGGTCTAGAAGTCATGCAATGCATGGCTAAACACTACCAAACTGACTTGAAAATGGTAATGAAAGAAGCTGCAGCCTTGGAACATGATGTAAAAACAGACATTGACTTTTATAGAAATGAATTTGAGTATGATAGAATTCTTTCCAGCATAACACAACAGATGGTGAAATTAAAGTCTAATAAAACTAGAAAATTGCAAAGAGATTTAAAGGCTTATCAAGAAGGGGTGGCTTACCCCAAACCTTTATTGCCCCAGGAAAAGATTAATAAAAAGAAACATTCTGGTAACCAAACGGTAACGAGAGACCAAGGTGGCCAGAATTTTAACAGAAACACCCCTAACCATTTGGAGACAATGACTGAACCAGAAGCTGGGGGGTATGTTAACGAGGGTGACATTATTGAAGGAGACTTTAATTATGAAACAACGAACCAAATGTATTTTGCTGATAATAATGTAACTCACAATCAAGCACCACAAAAAAACTTCCGAGGGGGGAGGGGGGGCAACTGGACCTCGAACCGGTCACAGGGGGTCAATCGGCGGTACAATACCCGCAGCAACAGCAACAAGTACAATTGAATGGAGTAAAACTATATGAAATTTTAAAAAACAGTGGAGGTGACTTTTCTGTTTATAATTTTACTGAATGTAAAATTGACCAGGTCTTGATTGACCTATTTGCTAAAGGCCTGACATTTGTCCCCTCTAAGAAATGTGACATTGTTGAATTTCTAATTGATTTTAAGCTGTTTTTACGTAAATTGAATTTAAATATTTTACTTGGGAAACATGCTATAACAGAAAACAGTTTAAGAATATCTAGTACGTTCAATCCACCACAGAATAATACGTTGAATATGTTTGAGTTCTTATGTGAAAACGAATTTAGAGACATGTTAAAACTTTTTTAGACTTATTAAGAAACTTATCTCTTAGACTTATGAAACCTGACAAAGGAGGGGGGCTAGTGGTGTTTTATAAGGAAGATTATTCTAATATTATGTTAAAACTATTAGAAAGTGACACCTATGCTCCAATCAGTAGAAATGAATTGAATCAAGCATATAACAGAATAAGAATGTTCATTAGCGACTTGTTTACTGATGGTCTTATCACTTTAGAACAACACACATACCTGACATTATTAGCCCCAAGAATCCCAAAGATTTTTGGGATTCCGAAGCTACACAAAAACATGGTTAATCCTCCTTTTAGGGCTTTAGTGGATGCAAGACAGTCTATAACATATTCTTGTGCCAAATTTGTGGACAACGTTTTGAAGAAATATGTTAACTTAGAAGACCAAATTTTAAAAGACTCTTGGGCCTTCCTTCAACAGTTACAAACAATAGAATTTGATGAAAATACAAATTTCTTAACAGTGGATATAACAAATTTATACTCTTGCATACCCCACGATGTAGGGACCGAGTGGGTAGTGGACTACATTAGGTCTAAGGGGGTGGACATTAACGAATGCTTATTGATTGAACAGTTACTGGATGTTATTTTGAAAAACAATTTTGTGACCTTTGAAGATAGACTGTTTGTACAAAAAGTCGGAGTGGCTATGGGGTCACCAGTAGGGTCTAGTTTTGCAAACTTGGTGCTGGCCCACTGGGAGACAAATCTGATTTTTAATAGCGAACAGTTTAAACAAATACACTTATACAAAAGGTTTCTTGACGATATTTTTATTTTATTTAAGGGGAACAAAAATGAAGCAGAACAATTCGTGGAATTTCTAAATACAACAACTTCATTTTTAGCCTTTACCTACAACTTCCAGGAAAATAATATTAGCTTCTTAGACGTTGATTTAAGGAAATACAGGTCATCATGTATATCAAAAATTTTTAGGAAAGTTATCTATTCAAACAACTTTCTTCATTTCACTAGTATGCACCCCCTTCACCAGAAAAAGACAGTGGTTAAAGGCCAACTGGTGAGGGCGGCAAGAATGACAACATTAGAAAGTGACTTTGAAAATGAATGTAATTTACTTTATCAAATGTTCTTGAGGAGAGCATATCCTGAGTCATTCTTAAATAATATTTTCCAAGAAGTTAAAGAAAAAAGGAACAAAGGTATATATGTTCCCCTACTAACCTGCCAGAATGACAATTTGGACAGTAGATTAAATATAAACACAGAAACTGTGAATGTAAGTGTACAGATTAACCTAAATACTAGACAAGAACTAGATATCACAACAGTAGAAAATAATAACCAAAATGATTTTAGAATAGCATTCACTTTTTACTGTCCAGAAGCACAGTCTATTGGTAAAATAGTGAGGAAGTACTGGAGCTATTTATCAATAGACAAAAATGTCTCTAGCATTTTAAACTTTGACCCAGTAATAACATATAGAAGGGGCACAAATTTGAAACAACTGCTTGAAACAAAACCATATGATATAAAAGGGAAAGAAAAGAGGGACAAAGAAGTGTGGTGCTTGCAAGTATTGTAAGGAACTTAACACATCAAATTCATTTACCGTCAGGTCAGTTAGGTATGATGTGAGGGATGTTTTTCATGTACTTCTAAGGGAGTTGTTTATCTAGCAATGTAATCAGTGTCCGTCATTTTATGTAGGAAAGACGGACAGGCGCCTTCGGGACAGAATTTACGAGCATGTATACGCAATTGCAAAGAAAAAAGATGTGAATGCATTGGCTAGGCACTGTGAGACCAATATTGGGCATGGTTTTACATTTATGGCTATTGACGGTATTGGCAAATACAGTGAAACAAACAAATTTATTAATGAAAATTATTTAAAACTAGAATTAGAGAAAAAAGAATTAGCATGGCAATTATGACTTGCAGCATGCAGAGAGCCAGGCATTAATGAAGCTTGTTCAATAGCCTGCATTCTAAAATTAAAGAACCTTTTGAGGTAACAACAATAATAACACCAATAAAATACCTTTATAAAATGGGTAAATTAAATTTACCGTAGGACATGCTAGGAAGATTGCTCTAATATATTTTTTAAGCTGTTTAGGGTTTAAAACCAATACTCATTTAACATTGTGCCCTGTTAAGACAAACAACTTGTATAAACTTTTTTAAACAGTGGATAGATTTATTTACATGTTTTTAAATTTTATATTATATTAAGTATAGTACATTTTATATTAAGTGGTCAGTAAACATTTATTATTGTTATTCTAGTATTGTTAGTTTTTATTTATGATGGGACAGGTTTTATATAGTCGTATTTTTAGAAAAGTATAAATAAATACACAAATGTTTTAGGAATTAATTATTACAACTATTAACAAAATGCCTAATATAGGTTTTGGTGAAGAAACCCTATTTTGTGAATGTAAACAAGGACTTAATTGATGAAAATTAACTAATTATTTAGAAGGCTATTCAAACAAGGTTGTAATGAGGTTGGTTGCTGTCTGATGAAGTTCTACTATTCAGTGGGATGAAAAACGCTGTGTAGTGTTTCACAGTACATGTTGTTTTAACTTGTTTCAACTCTGGTTTAAAATAAAAAGCTGTTTGCGAATTTGTGCACAGAGCGTTTCCTTAGAGGTTGGCTTTACCACTTTTCGTTAGTAGTGTTTGGATTTTTCTTGGTCTGCTCGTGTGTTTGCTGGTGGCCAACCCTAAGAAATGGATGTGAATACAGAAGGAGACGACCTATCTCAAGGGAACCTTACCCAACTACTTGAGCTTATCAACAAAAGGATCTTACCGCTTATCGGAGGGAATGGATAATGTTCCTAACTCCAGCGGAGACCAAAGCAGTACAGCAACCAGTTCCGGTATGGCAGTTCCGGGTTTACAACAAACTAGTAATGGCATCAAGGCGGCTATGCCTCAGCGTAACCGGCACGGTGAGGCAAGTGGGAGTGTTAGGTGTAGGAGTGCTCTGGAGCAGTTACCTGGTACCAGTTTTAATGTCGGAACATGGCTTAACCTAGAACTGGACATGGACAATGTGCAGGCAAGTGATGAGGTTGTACACTTAAACGATAATGCAAGCGGCGTTCATTTATTGATAAACTAAAGTTGTTTGATTCCAAACTGTTTAAAACTAAAAAATTACAGTTGGAATTGAACTATTTCAACAAATGTATTAAGGAGAAGATCGTCCCTAAAGGGTTGAGGCATTACTCATACCCTTCAGGGTTAATTCACGGCTCTGAATTTTCTAATGAGTTAACAGACTTGTATAATAGACACGGTCTAGAAGTCATGCAATGCATGGCTAAACACTACCAAACTGACTTGAAAATGGTAATGAAAGAAGCTGCAGCCTTGGAACATGATGTAAAAACAGACATTGACTTTTATAGAAATGAATTTGAGTATGATAGAATTCTTTCCAGCATAACACAACAGATGGTGAAATTAAAGTCTAATAAAACTAGAAAATTGCAAAGAGATTTAAAGGCTTATCAAGAAGGGGTGGCTTACCCCAAACCTTTATTGCCCCAGGAAAAGATTAATAAAAGAAACATTCTGGTAACCAAACGGTAACGAGAGACCAAGGTGGCCAGAATTTTAACAGAAACACCCTAACCATTTGGAGACAATGACTGAACCAGAAGCTGGGGGGTATGTTAACGAGGGTGACATTATTGAAGGAGACTTTAATTATGAAACAACGAACCAAATGTATTTTGCTGATAATAATGTAACTCACAATCAAGCACCACAAAAAAACTTCCGAGGGGGGAGGGGGGGCAACTGGACCTCGAACCGGTCACAGGGGGTCAATCGGCGGTACAATACCCGCAGCAACAGCAACAAGTACAATTGAATGGAGTAAAACTATATGAAATTTTAAAAAACAGTGGAGGTGACTTTTCTGTTTATAATTTTACTGAATGTAAAATTGACCAGGTCTTGATTGACCTATTTGCTAAAGGCCTGACATTTGTCCCCTCTAAGAAATGTGACATTGTTGAATTTCTAATTGATTTTAAGCTGTTTTTACGTAAATTGAATTTAAATATTTTACTTGGGAAACATGCTATAACAGAAAACAGTTTAAGAATATCTAGTACGTTCAATCCACCACAGAATAATACGTTGAATATGTTTGAGTTCTTATGTGAAAACGAATTTAGAGACATGTTAAAACTTTTTTAGACTTATTAAGAAACTTATCTCTTAGACTTATGAAACCTGACAAAGGAGGGGGGCTAGTGGTGTTTTATAAGGAAGATTATTCTAATATTATGTTAAAACTATTAGAAAGTGACACCTATGCTCCAATCAGTAGAAATGAATTGAATCAAGCATATAACAGAATAAGAATGTTCATTAGCGACTTGTTTACTGATGGTCTTATCACTTTAGAACAACACACATACCTGACATTATTAGCCCCAAGAATCCCAAAGATTGTTGGGATTCAAGCTACACAAAAACATGGTTAATCCTCCTTTTAGGGCTTTAGTGGATGCAAGACAGTCTATAACATATTCTTGTGCCAAATTTGTGGACAACGTTTTGAAGAAATATGTTAACTTAGAAGACCAAATTTTAAAAGACTCTTGGGCCTTCCTTCAACAGTTACAAACAATAGAATTTGATGAAAATACAAATTTCTTAACAGTGGATATAACAAATTTATACTCTTGCATACCCCACGATGTAGGGACCGAGTGGGTAGTGGACTACATTAGGTCTAAGGGGGTGGACATTAACGAATGCTTATTGATTGAACAGTTACTGGATGTTATTTTGAAAAACAATTTTGTGACCTTTGAAGATAGACTGTTTGTACAAAAAGTCGGAGTGGCTATGGGGTCACCAGTAGGGTCTAGTTTTGCAAACTTGGTGCTGGCCCACTGGGAGACAAATCTGATTTTTAATAGCGAACAGTTTAAACAAATACACTTATACAAAAGGTTTCTTGACGATATTTTTATTTTATTTAAGGGGAACAAAAATGAAGCAGAACAATTCGTGGAATTTCTAAATACAACAACTTCATTTTTAGCCTTTACCTACAACTTCCAGGAAAATAATATTAGCTTCTTAGACGTTGATTTAAGGAAATACAGGTCATCATGTATATCAAAAATTTTTAGGAAAGTTATCTATTCAAACAACTTTCTTCATTTCACTAGTATGCACCCCCTTCACCAGAAAAAGACAGTGGTTAAAGGCCAACTGGTGAGGGCGGCAAGAATGACAACATTAGAAAGTGACTTTGAAAATGAATGTAATTTACTTTATCAAATGTTCTTGAGGAGAGCATATCCTGAGTCATTCTTAAATAATATTTTCCAAGAAGTTAAAGAAAAAGGAACAAAGGTATATATGTTCCCCTACTAACCTGCCAGAATGACAATTTGGACAGTAGATTAAATATAAACACAGAAACTGTGAATGTAAGTGTACAGATTAACCTAAATACTAGACAAGAACTAGATATCACAACAGTAGAAAATAATAACCAAAATGATTTTAGAATAGCATTCACTTTTACGTACTGTCCAGAAGCACAGTCTATTGGTAAAATAGTGAGGAAGTACTGGAGCTATTTATCAATAGACAAAAATGTCTCTAGCATTTTAAACTTTGACCCAGTAATAACATATAGAAGGGCACAAATTTGAAACAACTGCTTGAAACAAAACCATATGATATAAAAGGGAAAGAAAAAAGAGGGACAAAGAAGTGTGGTGCTTGCAAGTATTGTAAGGAACTTAACACATCAAATTCATTTACCGTCAGGTCAGTTAGGTATGATGTGAGGGGATGTTTTTCATGTACTTCTAAGGGAGTTGTTTATCTAGCGCAATGTAATCAGTGTCCGTCATTTTATGTAGGAAAGATGGACAGGCGCCTTCGGGACAGAATTTACGAGCATGTATACGCAATTGCAAAGAAAAAAGATGTGAATGCATTGGCTAGGCACTGTGAGACCAATATTGGGCATGGTTTTACATTTATGGCTATTGACGGTATTGGCAAATACAGTGAAACAAACAAATTTATTAATGAAAATTATTTAAAACTAGAATTAGAGAAAAAAGAATTAGCATGGCAATTATGACTTGCAGCATGCAGAGAGCCAGGCATTAATGAAGCTTGTTCAATAGCCTGCATTCTAAAATTAAAGAACCTTTGAGGTAACAACAATAATAACACCAATAAAATACCTTTATAAAATGGGTAAATTAAATTTACCGTAGGACATGCTAGGAAGATTGCTCTAATATATTTTTAAGCTGTTTAGGGTTTAAAACCAATACTCATTTAACATTGTGCCCTGTTAAGACAAACAACTTGTATAAACTTTTTTAAACAGTGGATAGATTTATTTACATGTTTTTAAATTTTATATTATATTAAGTATAGTACATTTTATATTAAGTGGTCAGTAAACATTTATTATTGTTATTCTAGTATTGTTAGTTTTTATTTATGATGGAACAGGTTTTATATAGTCGTATTTTTAGAAAAGTATAAATAAATACACAAATGTTTTAGGAATTAATTATTACAACTATTAACAAAATGCCTAATATAGGTTTTGGTGAAGAAACCCTATTTTGTGAATGTAAACAAGGACTTAATTGATGACAATTAACTAATTATTTAGAAGGCTATTCAAACAAGGTTGTAATGAGGTTGGTTGCTGTCTGATGAAGTTCTACTATTCAGTGGGATGAAAAACGCTGTGTAGTGTTTCACAGTACATGTTGTTTTAACTTGTTTCAACTCTGGTTTAAAATAAAAAGCTGTTTGCGAATTTGTGCACAGAGCGTTTCCTTAGAGGTTGGCTTTACCACTTTTTCGTTAGTAGTGTTTGGATTTTTCTTGGTCTGCTCGTGTGTTTGCTGGTGGCCAACCCCTAAGAAATGGATGTGAATACAGAAGGAGACGACCTATCTCAAGGGAACCTTACCCAACTACTTGAGCTTATCAACAAAAGGATCTTACCGCTTATCGGAGGGAATGGATAATGTTCCTAACTCCAGCGGAGACCAAAGCAGTACAGCAACCAGTTCCGGTATGGCAGTTCCGGGTTTACAACAAACTAGTAATGGCATCAAGGCGGCTATGCCTCAGCGTAACCGGCACGGTGAGGCAAGTGGGAGTGTTAGGTGTAGGAGTGCTCTGGAGCAGTTACCTGGTACCAGTTTTAATGTCGGAACATGGCTTAACCTAGAACTGGACATGGACAATGTGCAGGCAAGTGATGAGGTTGTACACTTAAACGATAATGCAAACGAGCGTTCATTTATTGATAAACTAAAGTTGTTTGATTCCAAACTGTTTAAAACTAAAAAATTACAGTTGGAATTGAACTATTTCAACAAATGTATTAAGGAGAAGATCGTCCCTAAAGGGTTGAGGCATTACTCATACCCTTCAGGGTTAATTCACGGCTCTGAATTTTTTAATGAGTTAACAGACTTGTATAATAGACACGGTCTAGAAGTCATGCAATGCATGGCTAAACACTACCAAACTGACTTGAAAATGGTAATGAAAGAAGCTGCAGCCTTGGAACATGATGTAAAAACAGACATTGACTTTTATAGAAATGAATTTGAGTATGATAGAATTCTTTCCAGCATAACACAACAGATGGTGAAATTAAAGTCTAATAAAACTAGAAAATTGCAAAGAGATTTAAAGGCTTATCAAGAAGGGGTGGCTTACCCCAAACCTTTATTGCCCCAGGAAAAGATTAATAAAAAGAAACATTCTGGTAACCAAACGGTAACGAGAGGCCAAGGTGGCCAGAATTTTAACAGAAACACCCCTAACCATTTGGAGACAATGACTGAACCAGAAGCTGGGGGGTATGTTAACGAGGGTGACATTATTGAAGGAGACTTTAATTATGAAACAACGAACCAAATGTATTTTGCTGATAATAATGTAACTCACAATCAAGCACCACAAAAACTTCCGAGGGGGGGCAACTGGACCTCGAACCGGTCACAGGGGGTCAATCGGCGGTACAATACCCGCAGCAACAGCAACAAGTACAATTGAATGGAGTAAAACTATATGAAATTTTAAAAAACAGTGGAGGTGACTTTTCTGTTTATAATTTTACTGAATGTAAAATTGACCAGGTCTTGATTGACCTATTTGCTAAAGGCCTGACATTTGTCCCCTCTAAGAAATGTGACATTGTTGAATTTCTAATTGATTTTAAGCTGTTTTTACGTAAATTGAATTTAAATATTTTACTTGGGAAACATGCTATAACAGAAAACAGTTTAAGAATATCTAGTACGTTCAATCCACCACAGAATAATACGTTGAATATGTTTGAGTTCTTATGTGAAAACGAATTTAGAGACATGTTAAAACTTTTTTAGACTTATTAAGAAACTTATCTCTTAGACTTATGAAACCTGACAAAGGAGGGGGGCTAGTGGTGTTTTATAAGGAAGATTATTCTAATATTATGTTAAAACTATTAGAAAGTGACACCTATGCTCCAATCAGTAGAAATGAATTGAATCAAGCATATAACAGAATAAGAATGTTCATTAGCGACTTGTTTACTGATGGTCTTATCACTTTAGAACAACACACATACCTGACATTATTAGCCCCAAGAATCCCAAAGATTTTTGCGATTCAAGCTACACAAAAACATGGTTAATCCTCCTTTTAGGGCTTTAGTGGATGCAAGACAGTCTATAACATATTCTTGTGCCAAATTTGTGGACAACGTTTTGAAGAAATATGTTAACTTAGAAGACCAAATTTTAAAAGACTCTTGGGCCTTCCTTCAACAGTTACAAACAATAGAATTTGATGAAAATACAAATTTCTTAACAGTGGATATAACAAATTTATACTCTTGCATACCCCACGATGTAGGGACCGAGTGGGTAGTGGACTACATTAGGTCTAAGGGGGTGGACATTAACGAATGCTTATTGATTGAACAGTTACTGGATGTTATTTTGAAAAACAATTTTGTGACCTTTGAAGATAGACTGTTTGTACAAAAAGTCGGAGTGGCTATGGGGTCACCAGTAGGGTCTAGTTTTGCAAACTTGGTGCTGGCCCACTGGGAGACAAATCTGATTTTTAATAGCGAACAGTTTAAACAAATACAGTTATACAAAAGGTTTCTTGTGATATTTTTATTTTATTTAAGGGAACAAAAATGAAGCAGAACAATTCGTGGAATTTCTAAATACAACAACTTCATTTTTAGCCTTTACCTACAACTTCCAGGAAAATAATATTAGCTTCTTAGACGTTGATTTAAGGAAATACAGGTCATCATGTATATCAAAAATTTTTAGGAAAGTTATCTATTCAAACAACTTTCTTCATTTCACTAGTATGCACCCCCTTCACCAGAAAAAGACAGTGGTTAAAGGCCAACTGGTGGGGCGGCAAGAATGACAACATTAGAAAGTGACTTTGAAAATGAATGTAATTTACTTTATCAAATGTTCTTGAGGAGAGCATATCCTGAGTCATTCTTAAATAATATTTTCCAAGAAGTTAAAGAAAAAAGGAACAAAGGTATATATGTTCCCCTACTAACCTGCCAGAATGACAATTTGGACAGTAGATTAAATATAAACACAGAAACTGTGAATGTAAGTGTACAGATTAACCTAAATACTAGACAAGAACTAGATATCACAACAGTAGAAAATAATAACCAAAATGATTTTAGAATAGCATTCACTTTTACGTACTGTCCAGAAGCACAGTCTATTGGTAAAATAGTGAGGAAGTACTGGAGCTATTTATCAATAGACAAAAATGTCTCTAGCATTTTAAACTTTGACCCAGTAATAACATATAGAAGGGGCACAAATTTGAAACAACTGCTTGAAACAAAACCATATGATATAAAAGGGAAAGAAAAAAGAGGGACAAAGAAGTGTGGTGCTTGCAAGTATTGTAAGGAACTTAACACATCAAATTCATTTACCGTCAGGTCAGTTAGGTATGATGTGAGGGATGTTTTTCATGTACTTCTAAGGGAGTTGTTTATCTAGCGCAATGTAATCAGTGTCCGTCATTTTATGTAGGAAAGATGGACAGGCGCCTTCGGGACAGAATTTACGAGCATGTATACGCAATTGCAAAGAAAAAAGATGTGAATGCATTGGCTAGGCACTGTGAGACCAATATTGGGCATGGTTTTACATTTATGGCTATTGACGGTATTGGCAAATACAGTGAAACAAACAAATTTATTAATGAAAATTATTTAAAACTAGAATTAGAGAAAAAAGAATTAGCATGGCAATTATGACTTGCAGCATGCAGAGAGCCAGGCATTAATGAAGCTTGTTCAATAGCCTGCATTCTAAAATTAAAGAACCTTTTGAGGTAACAACAATAATAACACCAATAAAATACCTTTATAAAATGGGTAAATTAAATTTACCGTAGGACATGCTAGGAAGATTGCTCTAATATATTTTTTAAGCTGTTTAGGGTTTAAAACCAATACTCATTTAACATTGTGCCCTGTTAAGACAAACAACTTGTATAAACTTTTTTAAACAGTGGATAGATTTATTTACATGTTTTTAAATTTTATATTATATTAAGTATAGTACATTTTATATTAAGTGGTCAGTAAACATTTATTATTGTTATTCTAGTATTGTTAGTTTTTATTTATGATGGAACAGGTTTTATATAGTCGTATTTTTAGAAAAGTATAAATAAATACACAAATGTTTTAGGAATTAATTATTACAACTATTAACAAAATGCCTAATATAGGTTTTGGTGAAGAAACCCTATTTTGTGAATGTAAACAAGGACTTAATTGATGACAATTAACTAATTATTTAGAAGGCTATTCAAACAAGGTTGTAATGAGGTTGGTTGCTGTCTGATGAAGTTCTACTATTCAGTGGGATGAAAAACGCTGTGTAGTGTTTCACAGTACATGTTGTTTTAACTTGTTTCAACTCTGGTTTAAAATAAAAAGCTGTTTGCGAATTTGTGCACAGAGCGTTTCCTTAGAGGTTGGCTTTACCACTTTTTCGTTAGTAGTGTTTGGATTTTTCTTGGTCTGCTCGTGTGTGTTTGCTGGTGGCCAACCCCTAAGAAATGGATGTGAATACAGAAGGAGACGACCTATCTCAAGGGAACCTTACCCAACTACTTGAGCTTATCAACAAAAGGATCTTACCGCTTATCGGAGGGAATGGATAATGTTCCTAACTCCAGCGGAGACCAAAGCAGTACAGCAACCAGTTCCGGTATGGCAGTTCCGGGTTTACAACAAACTAGTAATGGCATCAAGGCGGCTATGCCTCAGCGTAACCGGCACGGTGAGGCAAGTGGGAGTGTTAGGTGTAGGAGTGCTCTGGAGCAGTTACCTGGTACCAGTTTTAATGTCGGAACATGGCTTAACCTAGAACTGGACATGGACAATGTGCAGGCAAGTGATGAGGTTGTACACTTAAACGATAATGCAAACGAGCGTTCATTTATTGATAAACTAAAGTTGTTTGATTCCAAACTGTTTAAAACTAAAAAATTACAGTTGGAATTGAACTATTTCAACAAATGTATTAAGGAGAAGATCGTCCCTAAAGGGTTGAGGCATTACTCATACCCTTCAGGGTTAATTCACGGCTCTGAATTTTTTAATGAGTTAACAGACTTGTATAATAGACACGGTCTAGAAGTCATGCAATGCATGGCTAAACACTACCAAACTGACTTGAAAATGGTAATGAAAGAAGCTGCAGCCTTGGAACATGATGTAAAAACAGACATTGACTTTTATAGAAATGAATTTGAGTATGATAGAATTCTTTCCAGCATAACACAACAGATGGTGAAATTAAAGTCTAATAAAACTAGAAAATTGCAAAGAGATTTAAAGGCTTATCAAGAAGGGGTGGCTTACCCCAAACCTTTATTGCCCCAGGAAAAGATTAACAAAAAGAAATATTCTGGTAACCAAACGGTAACGAGAGACCAAGGTGGCCAGAACTTTAACAGAAATACCCCTAATCATCTGGAGACAATGACTGAACCAGAAGCTGGGGGGTATGTTAACGAGGGTGACATTATTGAAGGAGACTTTAATTATGAAACAACGAACCAAATGTATTTTGCTGATAATAATGTAACTCACAATCAAGCACCACAAAATAACTTCCGAGGGGGGAGGGGGGGCAACTGGACCTCGAACCGGTCACAGGGGGTCAATCGGCGGTACAATACCCGCAGCAACAGCAACAAGTACAATTGAATGGAGTAAAACTATATGAAATTTTAAAAAACAGTGGAGGTGACTTTTCTGTTTATAATTTTACTGAATGTAAAATTGACCAGGTCTTGATTGACCTATTTGCTAAAGGCCTGACATTTGTCCCCTCTAAGAAATGTGACATTGTTGAATTTCTAATTGATTTTAAGCTGTTTTTACGTAAATTGAATTTAAATATTTTACTTGGGAAACATGCTATAACAGAAAACAGTTTAAGAATATCTAGTACGTTCAATCCACCACAGAATAATACGTTGAATATGTTTGAGTTCTTATGTGAAAACGAATTTAGAGACATGTTAAAACTTTTTTAGACTTATTAAGAAACTTATCTCTTAGACTTATGAAACCTGACAAAGGAGGGGGGCTAGTGGTGTTTTATAAGGAAGATTATTCTAATATTATGTTAAAACTATTAGAAAGTGACACCTATGCTCCAATCAGTAGAAATGAATTGAATCAAGCATATAACAGAATAAGAATGTTCATTAGCGACTTGTTTACTGATGGTCTTATCACTTTAGAACAACACACATACCTGACATTATTAGCCCCAAGAATCCCAAAGATTTTTGGGATTCCGAAGCTACACAAAAACATGGTTAATCCTCCTTTTAGGGCTTTAGTGGATGCAAGACAGTCTATAACATATTCTTGTGCCAAATTTGTGGACAACGTTTTGAAGAAATATGTTAACTTAGAAGACCAAATTTTAAAAGACTCTTGGGCCTTCCTTCAACAGTTACAAACAATAGAATTTGATGAAAATACAAATTTCTTAACAGTGGATATAACAAATTTATACTCTTGTATACCCGATGTAGGGACCGAGTGGGTAGTGGACTACATTAGGTCTAAGGGGGTGGACATTAACGAATGCTTATTGATTGAACAGTTACTGGATGTTATTTTGAAAAACAATTTTGTGACCTTTGAAGATAGACTGTTTGTACAAAAAGTCGGAGTGGCTATGGGGTCACCAGTAGGGTCTAGTTTTGCAAACTTGGTGCTGGCCCACTGGGAGACAAATCTGATTTTTAATAGCGAACAGTTTAAACAAATACACTTATACAAAAGGTTTCTTGACGATATTTTTATTTTATTTAAGGGGAACAAAAATGAAGCAGAACAATTCGTGGAATTTCTAAATACAACAACTTCATTTTTAGCCTTTACCTACAACTTCCAGGAAAATAATATTAGCTTCTTAGACGTTGATTTAAGGAAATACAGGTCATCATGTATATCAAAAATTTTTAGGAAAGTTATCTATTCAAACAACTTTCTTCATTTCACTAGTATGCACCCCCTTCACCAGAAAAGACAGTGGTTAAAGGCCAACTGGTGAGGGCGGCAAGAATGACAACATTAGAAAGTGACTTTGAAAATGAATGTAATTTACTTTATCAAATGTTCTTGAGGAGAGCATATCCTGAGTCATTCTTAAATAATATTTTCCAAGAAGTTAAAGAAAAAGGAACAAAGGTATATATGTTCCCCTACTAACCTGCCAGAATGACAATTTGGACAGTAGATTAAATATAAACACAGAAACTGTGAATGTAAGTGTACAGATTAACCTAAATACTAGACAAGAACTAGATATCACAACAGTAGAAAATAATAACCAAAATGATTTTAGAATAGCATTCACTTTTACGTACTGTCCAGAAGCACAGTCTATTGGTAAAATAGTGAGGAAGTACTGGAGCTATTTATCAATAGACAAAAATGTCTCTAGCATTTTAAACTTTGACCCAGTAATAACATATAGAAGGGGCACAAATTTGAAACAACTGCTTGAAACAAAACCATATGATATAAAAGGGAAAGAAAAAAGAGGGACAAAGAAGTGTGGTGCTTGCAAGTATTGTAAGGAACTTAACACATCAAATTCATTTACCGTCAGGTCAGTTAGGTATGATGTGAGGGGATGTTTTCATGTACTTCTAAGGGAGTTGTTTATCTAGCGCAATGTAATCAGTGTCCGTCATTTTATGTAGGAAAGACGGACAGGCGCCTTCGGGACAGAATTTACGAGCATGTATACGCAATTGCAAAGAAAAAGATGTGAATGCATTGGCTAGGCACTGTGAGACCAATATTGGGCATGGTTTTACATTTATGGCTATTGACGGTATTGGCAAATACAGTGAAACAAACAAATTTATTAATGAAAATTATTTAAAACTAGAATTAGAGAAAAAAGAATTAGCATGGCAATTATGACTTGCAGCATGCAGAGAGCCAGGCATTAATGAAGCTTGTTCAATAGCCTGCATTCTAAAATTAAAGAACCTTTTGAGGTAACAACAATAATAACACCAATAAAATACCTTTATAAAATGGGTAAATTAAATTTACCGTAGGACATGCTAGGAAGATTGCTCTAATATATTTTTTAAGCTGTTTAGGGTTTAAAACCAATACTCATTTAACATTGTGCCCTGTTAAGACAAACAACTTGTATAAACTTTTTTAAACAGTGGATAGATTTATTTACATGTTTTTAAATTTTATATTATATTAAGTATAGTACATTTTATATTAAGTGGTCAGTAAACATTTATTATTGTTATTCTAGTATTGTTAGTTTTTATTTATGATGGAACAGGTTTTATATAGTCGTATTTTTAGAAAAGTATAAATAAATACACAAATGTTTTAGGAATTAATTATTACAACTATTAACAAAATGCCTAATATAGGTTTTGGTGAAGAAACCCTATTTTGTGAATGTAAACAAGGACTTAATTGATGACAATTAACTAATTATTTAGAAGGCTATTCAAACAAGGTTGTAATGAGGTTGGTTGCTGTCTGATGAAGTTCTACTATTCAGTGGGATGAAAAACGCTGTGTAGTGTTTCACAGTACATGTTGTTTTAACTTGTTTCAACTCTGGTTTAAAATAAAAAGCTGTTTGCGAATTTGTGCACAGAGCGTTTCCTTAGAGGTTGGCTTTACCACTTTTTCGTTAGTAGTGTTTGGATTTTTCTTGGTCTGCTCGTGTGTGTTTGCTGGTGGCCAACCCCTAAGAAATGGATGTGAATACAGAAGGAGACGACCTATCTCAAGGGAACCTTACCCAACTACTTGAGCTTATCAACAAAAGGATCTTACCGCTTATCGGAGGGAATGGATAATGTTCCTAACTCCAGCGGAGACCAAAGCAGTACAGCAACCAGTTCCGGTATGGCAGTTCCGGGTTTACAACAAACTAGTAATGGCATCAAGGCGGCTATGCCTCAGCGTAACCGGCACGGTGAGGCAAGTGGGAGTGTTAGGTGTAGGAGTGCTCTGGAGCAGTTACCTGGTACCAGTTTTAATGTCGGAACATGGCTTAACCTAGAACTGGACATGGACAATGTGCAGGCAAGTGATGAGGTTGTACACTTAAACGATAATGCAAACGAGCGTTCATTTATTGATAAACTAAAGTTGTTTGATTCCAAACTGTTTAAAACTAAAAAATTACAGTTGGAATTGAACTATTTCAACAAATGTATTAAGGAGAAGATCGTCCCTAAAGGGTTGAGGCATTACTCATACCCTTCAGGGTTAATTCACGGCTCTGAATTTTTTAATGAGTTAACAGACTTGTATAATAGACACGGTCTAGAAGTCATGCAATGCATGGCTAAACACTACCAAACTGACTTGAAAATGGTAATGAAAGAAGCTGCAGCCTTGGAACATGATGTAAAAACAGACATTGACTTTTATAGAAATGAATTTGAGTATGATAGAATTCTTTCCAGCATAACACAACAGATGGTGAAATTAAAGTCTAATAAAACTAGAAAATTGCAAAGAGATTTAAAGGCTTATCAAGAAGGGGTGGCTTACCCCAAACCTTTATTGCCCCAGGAAAAGATTAATAAAAAGAAACATTCTGGTAACCAAACGGTAACGAGAGACCAAGGTGGCCAGAATTTTAACAGAAACACCCCTAACCATTTGGAGACAATGACTGAACCAGAAGCTGGGGGGTATGTTAACGAGGGTGACATTATTGAAGGAGACTTTAATTATGAAACAACGAACCAAATGTATTTTGCTGATAATAATGTAACTCACAATCAAGCACCACAAAAAAACTTCCGAGGGGGGAGGGGGGGCAACTGGACCTCGAACCGGTCACAGGGGGTCAATCGGCGGTACAATACCCGCAGCAACAGCAACAAGTACAATTGAATGGAGTAAAACTATATGAAATTTTAAAAAACAGTGGAGGTGACTTTTCTGTTTATAATTTTACTGAATGTAAAATTGACCAGGTCTTGATTGACCTATTTGCTAAAGGCCTGACATTTGTCCCTCTAAGAAATGTGACATTGTTGAATTACTAATTGATTTTAAGCTGTTTTTACGTAAATTGAATTTAAATATTTTACTTGGGAAACATGCTATAACAGAAAACAGTTTAAGAATATCTAGTACGCTCAATCCACCACAGAATAATACGTTGAATATGTTTGAGTTCTTATGTGAAAACGAATTTAGAGACATGTTAAAACTTTTTTAGACTTATTAAGAAACTTATCTCTTAGACTTATGAAACCTGACAAAGGAGGGGGGCTAGTGGTGTTTTATAAGGAAGATTATTCTAATATTATGTTAAAACTATTAGAAAGTGACACCTATGCTCCAGTCAGTAGAAATGAATTGAATCAAGCATATAACAGAATAAGAATGTTCATTAGCGACTTGTTTACTGATGGTCTTATCACTTTAGAACAACACACATACCTGACATTATTAGCCCCAAGAATCCCAAAGATTTTGGGATTCAAGCTACACAAAACATGGTTAATCCTCCTTTTAGGGCTTTAGTGGATGCAAGACAGTCTATAACATATTCTTGTGCCAAATTTGTGGACAACGTTTTGAAGAAATATGTTAACTTAGAAGACCAAATTTTAAAAGACTCTTGGGCCTTCCTTCAACAGTTACAAACAATAGAATTTGATGAAAATACAAATTTCTTAACAGTGGATATAACAAATTTATACTCTTGCATACCCCATGATGTAGGGACCGAGTGGGTAGTGGACTACATTAGGTCTAAGGGGGCGGACATTAACGAATGCTTATTGATTGAACAGTTACTGGATGTTATTTTGAAAAACAATTTTGTGACCTTTGAAGATAGACTGTTTGTACAAAAAGTCGGAGTGGCTATGGGGTCACCAGTAGGGTCTAGTTTTGCAAACTTGGTGCTGGCCCACTGGGAGACAAATCTGATTTTTAATAGCGAACAGTTTAAACAAATACACTTATACAAAAGGTTTCTTGACGATATTTTTATTTTATTTAAGGGGAACAAAAATGAAGCAGAACAATTCATGGAATTTCTAAATACAACAACTTCATTTTTAGCCTTTACCTACAACTTCCAGGAAAATAATATTAGCTTCTTAGACGTTGATTTAAAGAAATACAGGTCATCATGTATATCAAAAATTTTTAGGAAAGTTACCTATTCAAACAACTTTCTTCATTTCACTAGTATGCACCCCCTTCACCAGAAAAAGGCAGTGGTTAAAGGCCAACTGGTGAGGGCGGCAAGAATGACAACATTAGAAAGTGACTTTGAAAATGAATGTAATTTACTTTATCAAATGCTCTTGAGGAGAGCATATCCTGAGTCATTCTTAAATAATATTTTCCAAGAAGTTAAAGAAAAAAGGAACAAAGGTATATATGTTCCCCTACTAACCTGCCAGAATGACAATTTGGACAGTAGATTAAATATGAACACAGAAACTGTGAATGTAAGTGTACAGATTAACCTAAATACTAGACAAGAACTAGATATCACAACAGTAGAAAATAATAACCAAAATGATTTTAGAATAGCATTCACTTTTACGTACTGTCCAGAAGCACAGTCTATTGGTAAAATAGTGAGGAAGTACTGGAGCTATTTATCAATAGACAAAAATGTCTCTAGCATTTTAAACTTTGACCCAGTAATAACATATAGAAGGGGCACAAATTTGAAACAACTGCTTGAAACAAAACCATATGATATAAAAGGGAAAGAAAAAAGAGGGACAAAGAAGTGTGGTGCTTGCAAGTATTGTAAGGAACTTAAAACATCAAATTCATTTACCGTCAGGTCAGTTAGGTATGATGTGAGGGGATGTTTTTCATGTACTTCTAAGGGAGTTGTTTATCTAGCGCAATGTAATCAGTGTCCGTCATTTTATGTAGGAAAGACGGACAGGCACCTTCGGGACAGAATTTACGAGCATGTATACGCAATTGCAAAGAAAAAAGATGTGAATGCATTGGCTAGGCACTGTGAGACCAATATTGGGCATGGTTTTACATTTATGGCTATTGACGGTATTGGCAAATACAGTGAAACAAACAAATTTATTAATGAAAATTATTTAAAACTAGAATTAGAGAAAAAAGAATTAGCATGGCAATTGCGACTTGCAGCATGCAGAGAGCCAGGCATTAATGAAGCTTGTTCAATAGCCTGCATTCTAAAATTAAAGAACCTTTTGAGGTAACAACAATAATAACACCAATAAAATACCTTTATAAAATGGGTAAATTAAATTTACCGTAGGACATGCTAGGAAGATTGCTCTAATATATTTTTTAAGCTGTTTAGGGTTTAAAACCAATACTCATTTAACATTGTGTCCTGTTAAGGCAAACAACTTGTATAAACTTTTTTAAACAGTGGATAGATTTATTTACATGTTTTTAAATTTTATATTTTATTAAGTATAGTACATTTTATATTAAGTGGTCAGTAAACATTTATTATTGTTATTCTAGTATTGTTAGTTTTTATTTATGATGGAACAGGTTTTATATAGTCGTATTTTTAGAAAAGTATAAATAAATACACAAATGTTTTAGGAATTAATTATTACAACTATTAACAAAATGCCTAATATAGGTTTTGGTGAAGAAACCCTATTTTGTGAATGTAAACAAGGACTTAATTGATGACAATTAACTAATTACTTAGAAGGCTATTTAAACAAGGTTGTAATGAGGTTGGTTGCTGTCTGATGAAGTTCTACTATTCAGTGGGATGAAAAACGCTGTGTAGTGTTTCACAGTACATGTTGTTTTAACTTGTTTCAACTCTGGTTTAAAATAAAAAGCTGTTTGCGAATTTGTGCACAGAGCGTTTCCTTAGAGGTTGGCTTTACCACTTTTTCGTTAGTGGTGTTTGGATTTTTCTTGGTCTGCTCGTGTGTGTTTGCTGGTGGCCAACCACTAAGAAATGGATGTGAATGCGGAAGGAGACGACCTATCTCAAGGGAACCTTACCCAACTGCTTGAGCTTATCAACAAAAGGATCGACCGCTTATCGGAGGGAATGGATAATGTTCCTAACTCCACGGAGACCAAAGCAGTACAGCAACCAGTTCCGGTATGGCAGTTCCGGGTTTACAACAAACTAGTAATGGCATCAAGGCGGCTATGCCTCAGCGTAACCGGCACGGTGAGGCAAGTGGGAGTGTTAGGTGTAGGAGTGCTCCGGAGCAGTTACCTGGTACCAGTTTTAATGTCGGAACATGGCTTACCTAGAACTGGACGTGGACAATGTGCAGGCAAGTGACGAGGTTGTACACTTAAACGATAATGCAAATGAGCGTTCATTTATTGACAAACTAAAGTTGTTTGATTCCAAACTGTTTAAAACCAAAAATTACAGTTGGAATTGAACTATTTTAACAAATGTATTAAGGAGAAGATCGTCCCTAAAGGGTTGAGGCACTACTCATACCCTTCAGGGTTAATTCACGGCTCTGAATTTTTTAATGAGTTAACAGACTTGTATAATAGACACGGTCTAGAAGTCATGCAATGCATGGCTAAACACTACCAAACTGACTTGGAAATGGTAATGAAAGAAGCTGCAGCCTTGGAACATGATGTAAAAACAGACATTGACTTTTATAGAAATGAATTTGAGTATGATAGAATTCTTTCCAGCATAACACAACAGATGGTGAAATTAAAGTCTAATAAAACTAGAAAATTGCAAAGAGATTTAAAGGCTTATCAAGAAGGGGTGGCTTACCCCAAACCTTTATTGCCCCAGGAAAAGATTAATAAAAAGAAACATTCTGGTAACCAAACGGTAACGAGAGACCAAGGTGGCTAGAATTTTAACAGAAACACCCCTAACCATTTGGAGACAATGACTGAACCAGAAGCTGGGGGGTATGTTAACGAGGGTGACATTATTGAAGGAGACTTTAATTATGAAACAACGAACCAAATGTATTTTGCTGATAATAATGTAACTCACAATCAAGCACCACAAAAAAACTTCCGAGGGGGGAGGGGGGGCAACTGGACCTCGAACCAGTCACAGGGGGTCAATCGGCGGTACAATACCCGCAGCAACAACAACAAGTACAATTGAATGGAGTAAAACTATATGAAATTTTAAAAAACAGTGGAGGTGACTTTTCTGTTTATAATTTTACTGAATGTAAAATTGACCAGGTCTTGATTGACCTATTTGCTAAAGGCCTGATATTTGTCCCCTCTATGAAATGTGACATTGTTGAATTACTAATTGATTTTAAGCTGTTTTTACGTAAATTGAATTTAAATATTTTACTTGGAAAACATGCTATAACAGAAAACAGTTTAAGAATATCTAGTACGTTCAATCCACCACAGAATAATACGTTGAATATGTTTGAGTTCTTATGTGAAAACGAATTTAGAGACATGTTAAAACTTTTTTAGACTTATTAAGAAACTTATCTCTTAGACTTATGAAACCTGACAAAGGAGGGGGGCTAGTGGTGTTTTATAAGGAAGATTATTCTAATATTATGTTAAAACTATTAGAAAGTGACACCTATGCTCCAATCAGTAGAAATGAACTGAATCAAGCATATAACAGAATAAGAATGTTCATTAGCGACTTGTTTACTGATGGTCTTATCACTTTAGAACAACACACATACCTGACATTATTAGCCCCAAGAATCCCAAAGATTTTTGGGATTCCGAAGCTACACAAAAACATGGTTAATCCTCCTTTTAGGGCTTTAGTGGATGCAAGACAGTCTATAACATATTCTTGTGCCAAATTTGTGGACAACGTTTTGAAGAAATATGTTAACTTAGAAGACCAAATTTTAAAAGACTCTTGGGCCTTCCTTCAACAGTTACAAACAATAGAATTTGATGAAAATACAAATTTCTTAACAGTGGATATAACAAATTTATACTCTTGCATACCCCACGATGTAGGGACCGAGTGGGTAGTGGACTACATTAGGTCTAAGGGGGCGGACATTAATGAATGCTTATTGATTGAACAGTTACTGGATGTTATTTTGAAAAACAATTTTGTGACCTTTGAAGATAGACTGTTTGTACAAAAAGTCGGAGTGGCTATGGGGTCACCAGTAGGGTCTAGTTTTGCAAACTTGGTGCTGGCCCACTGGGAGACAAATCTGATTTTTAATAGCGAACAGTTTAAACAAATACACTTATACAAAAGGTTTCTTGACGATATTTTTATTTTATTTAAGGGGAACAAAAATGAAGCAGAACAATTCGTGGAATTTCTAAATGCAGCAACTTCATTTTTAGCCTTTACCTACAACTTCCAGGAAAATAATATTAGCTTCTTAGACGTTGATTTAAAGAAATACAGGTCATCATGTATATCAAAAATTTTTAGGAAAGTTGCCTATTCAAACAACTTTCTTCATTTCACTAGTA
Organism: Protopterus annectens; assembly: GCF_019279795.1. NCBI lineage: Eukaryota > Metazoa > Chordata > Ceratodontiformes > Protopteridae > Protopterus > Protopterus annectens. The sequence goes on along the minus strand of NC_056747.1, from coordinate 1,095,388,400 downwards.
TGCACCCCCTTCACCAGAAAAAGGCAGTGGTTAAAGGCCAACTGGTGAGGGCGGCAAGAATGACAACATTAGAAAGTGACTTTGAAAATGAATGTAATTTACTTTATCAAATGTTCTTGAGGAGAGCATATCCTGAGTCATTCTTAAATAATATTTTCCAAGAAGTTAAAGAAAAAAGGAACAAAGGTATATATGTTCCCCTACTAACCTGCCAGAATGACAATTTGGACAGTAGATTAAATATGAACACAGAAACTGTGAATGTAAGTGTACAGATTAACCTAAATACTAGACAAGAACTAGACATCACAACAGTAGAAAATAATAATCAAAATGATTTTAGAATAGCATTCACTTTTACGCATTGTCCAGAAGCACAGTCTATTGGTAAAATAGTGAGGAAGTACTGGAGCTATTTATCAATAGACAAAAATGTCTCTAGCATTTTAAACTTTGACCCAGTAATAACATATAGAAGGGGCACAAATTTGAAATGACTGCTTGAAACAAAACCACATGATATAAAAGGGAAAGAAAAAAGAGGGACAAAGAAGTGTGGTGCTTGCAAGTATTGTAAGGAACTTAACACATCAAATTCATTTACCGTCAGGTCAGTTAGGTATGATGTGAGGGAATGTTTTCATGTACTTCTAAGGGAGTTGTTTATCTAGCGCAATGTAATCAGTGTCCGTCATTTTATGTAGGAAAGACGGACAGGCACCTTCGGGACAGAATTTACGAGCATGTATACGCAATTGCAAAGAAAAAAGATGTGAATGCATTGGCTAGGCACTGTGAGACCAATATTGGGCATGGTTTTACATTTATGGCTATTGACGGTATTGGCAAATACAGTGAAACAAACAAATTTATTAATGAAAATTATTTAAAACTAGAATTAGAGAAAAAAGAATTAGCATGGCAATTGCGACTTGCAGCATGCAGAGAGCCAGGCATTAATGAAGCTTGTTCAATAGCCTGCATTCTAAAATTAAAGAACCTTTTGAGGTAACAACAATAATAACACCAATAAAATACCTTTATAAAATGGGTAAATTAAATTTACCGTAGGACATGCTAGGAAGATTGCTCTAATATATTTTTTAAGCTGTTTAGGGTTTAAAACCAATACTCATTTAACATTGTGTTCTGTTAAGGCAAACAACTTGTATAAACTTTTTTAAACAGTGGATAGATTTATTTACATGTTTTTAAATTTTATATTTTATTAAGTATAGTACATTTTATATTAAGTGGTCAGTAAACATTTATTATTGTTATTCTAGTATTGTTAGTTTTTATTTATGATGGAACAGGTTTTATATAGTCGTATTTTTAGAAAAGTATAAATAAATACACAAATGTTTTAGGAATTAATTATTACAACTATTAACAAAATGCCTAATATAGGTTTTGGTGAAGAAACCCTATTTTGTGAATGTAAACAAGGACTTAATTGATGACAATTAACTAATTACTTAGAAGGCTATTTAAACAAGGTTGTAATGAGGTTGGTTGCTGTCTGATGAAGTTCTACTATTCAGTGGGATGAAAAACGCTGTGTAGTGTTTCACAGTACATGTTGTTTTAACTTGTTTCAACTCTGGTTTAAAATAAAAAGCTGTTTGCGAATTTGTGCACAGAGCGTTTCCTTAGAGGTTGGCTTTACCACTTTTTCGTTAGTGGTGTTTGGATTTTTCTTGGTCTGCTCGTGTGTGTTTGCTGGTGGCCAACCACTAAGAAATGGATGTGAACACGGAAGGAGACGACCTATCTCAAGGGAACCTTACCCAACTACTTGAGCTTATCAACAAAAGGATCGACCGCTTATCGGAGAGAATGGATAATGTTCCTAACTCCAGCGGAGACCAAAGCAGTACAGCAACCAGTTCCGGTATGGCAGTTCCGGGTTTACAACAAACTAGTAATGGCATCAAGGCGGCTATGCCTCAGCGTAACCGGCACGGTGAGGCAAGTGGGAGTGTTAGGTGTAGGAGTGCTCCGGAGCAGTTACCTGGTACCAGTTTTAATGTCGGAACATGGCTTACCTAGAACTGGACATGGACAATGTGCAGGCAAGTGATGAGGTTGTACACTTAAACGATAATGCAAACGAGCGTTCATTTATTGATAAACTAAAGTTGTTTGATTCCATACTGTTTAAAACTAAAAAATTACAGTTGGAATTGAACTATTTCAACAAATGTATTAAGGAGAAGATCGTCCCTAAAGGGTTGAGGCATTACTCATACCCTTCAGGGTTAATTCACGGCTCTGAATTTTTTAATGAGTTAACAGACTTGTATAATAGACACGGTCTAGAAGTCATGCAATGCATGGCTAAACACTACCAAACTGACTTGGAAATGGTAATGAAAGAAGCTGCAGCCTTGGAACATGATGTAAAAACAGACATTGACTTTTATAGAAATGAATTTGAGTATGATAGAATTCTTTCCAGCATAACACAACAGATGGTGAAATTAAAGTCTAATAAAACTAGAAAATTGCAAAGAGATTTAAAGGCTTATCAAGAAGGGGTGGCTTACCCCAAACCTTTATTGCCCCAGGAAAAGATTAACAAAAGAAACATTCTGGTAACCAAACGGTAACGAGAGACCAAGGTGGCTAGAATTTTAACAGAAACACCCCTAACCATTTGGAGACAATGACTGAACCAGAAGCTGGGGGGTATGTTAACGAGGGTGACATTATTGAAGGAGACTTTAATTATGAAACAACGAACCAAATGTATTTTGCTGATAATAATGTAACTCACAATCAAGCACCACAAAAAAACTTCCGAGGGGGGAGGGGGGGCAACTGGACCTCGAACCAGTCACAGGGGGTCAATTGGCGGTACAATACCCGCAGCAACAGCAACAAGTACAATTGAATGGAGTAAAACTATATGAAATTTTAAAAAACAGTGGAGGTGACTTTTCTGTTTATAATTTTACTGAATGTAAAATTGACCAGGTCTTGATTGACCTATTTGCTAAAGGCCTGATATTTGTCCCCTCTATGAAATGTGACATTGTTGAATTACTAATTGATTTTAAGCTGTTTTTACGTAAATTGAATTTAAATATTTTACTTGGAAAACATGCTATAACAGAAAACAGTTTAAGAATATCTAGTACGTTCAATCCACCACAGAATAATACGTTGAATATGTTTGAGTTCTTATGTGAAAACGAATTTAGAGACATGTTAAAACTTTTTTAGACTTATTAAGAAACTTATCTCTTAGACTTATGAAACCTGACAAAGGAGGGGGGCTAGTGGTGTTTTATAAGGAAGATTATTCTAATATTATGTTAAAACTATTAGAAAGTGACACCTATGCTCCAATCAGTAGAAATGAACTGAATCAAGCATATAACAGAATAAGAATGTTCATTAGCGACTTGTTTACTGATGGTCTTATCACTTTAGAACAACACACATACCTGACATTATTAGCCCCAAGAATCCCAAAGATTTTTGGGATTCCGAAGCTACACAAAACATGGTTAATCCTCCTTTTAGGGCTTTAGTGGATGCAAGACAGTCTATAACATATTCTTGTGCCAAATTTGTGGACAACGTTTTGAAGAAATATGTTAACTTAGAAGACCAAATTTTAAAAGACTCTTGGGCCTTCCTTCAACAGTTACAAACAATAGAATTTGATGAAAATACAAATTTCTTAACAGTGGATATAACAAATTTATACTCTTGTATACCCCACGACGTGGGGACCGAGTGGGTAGTGGACTACATTAGGTCTAAGGGGGCGGACATTAACGAATGCTTATTGATAGAACAGTTACTGTATGTTATTTTAAAGGACAATTTTGTGACCTTTGAAGATAGACTGTTTGTACAAAAAGTCGGAGTGGCCATGGGGTCACCAGTGGGTTCTAGTTTTGCAAACTTGGTGCTGGCCCACTGGGAGACCAATCTGATTTTTAACAGCGAACAGTTTAAACAAATATACTTATATAAAAGGTTTCTTGACGATATTTTTATTTTATTTAAGGGGAACAAAAATGAAGCAGAACAATTCGTGGAATTTCTAAATACAACAACTTCATTTTTAGCCTTTACCTACAACTTCCAGGAAAATAATATTAGCTTCTTAGACGTTGATTTAAAGAAATACAGGTCATCATGTATATCAAAAATTTTTAGGAAAGTTACCTATTCAAACAACTTTCTTCATTTCACTAGTATGCACCCCCTTCACCAGAAAAAGGCAGTGGTTAAAGGCCAACTGGTGAGGGCGGCAAGAATGACAACATTAGAAAGTGACTTTGAAAATGAATGTAATTTACTTTATCAAATGTTCTTGAGGAGAGCATATCCTGAGTCATTCTTAAACAACATTTTCCAAGAAGTTAAGGAAAAAAGGAATAAAGGTATATACGTTCCCCTACTAATCTGCCAGAATGACAATTTGGACAGTAGATTAAATATGAACATAGAAACTGTGAATGTAAGTGTACAGATTAACTTAAATACTAGACAAGAACTAGACATCACAACAGTAGAAAATAATAATCAAAATGATTTTAGAATAGCATTCACTTTTACATACTGTCCAGAAGCACAGTCTATTGGTAAAATAGTGAGGAAGTACTGGAGCTATTTATCAATAGACAAAGATGTCTCTAGCATTTTAAACTTTGACCCAGTAATAACATATAGAAGGGGCACAAATTTGAAATGACTGCTTGAAACAAAACCACATGATATAAAAGGGAAAGAAAAAGAGGGACAAAGAAGTGTGGTGCTTGCAAGTATTGTAAGGAACTTAACACATCAAATTCATTTACCGTCAGGTCAGTTAGGTATGATGTGAGGATGTTTTTCATGTACTTCTAAGGGAGTTGTTTATCTAGCGAATGTAATCAGTGTCCATCATTTTATGTAGGAAAGACGGACAGGCCTTCGGGACAGAATTTACGAGCATGTATACGCAATTGCAAAGAAAAAAGATATGAATGCACTGGCTAGCTAGGCACTGTGAGACCAATAATGGGCATGGTTTTACATTTATGGCTATTGACGGTATTGGCAAATACAGTGAAACAAACAAATTTATTAATGAAAATTATTTAAAACTAGAATTAGAGAAAAAAGAATTAGCATGGCAATTGCGACTTGCAGCATGCAGAGAGCCAGGCATTAATGAAGCTTGTTCAATAGCCTGCATTCTAAAATTAAAGAACCTTTTGAGGTAACAACAATAATAACACCAATAAAATACCTTTATAAAATGGGTAAATTAAATTTACCGTAGGACATGCTAGGAAGATTGCTCTAATATATTTTTTAAGCTATTTAGGGTTTAAAACCAATACTCATTTAACATTGTGTCCTGTTAAGACAAACAACTTGTATAAACTTTTTTAAACAGTGGATAGATTTATTTACATGTTTTTAAATTTTATATTATATTAAGTATAGTACATTTTATATTAAGTGGTCAGTAAACATTTATTATTGTTATTCTAGTATTGTTAGTTTTTATTTATGATGGAACAGGTTTTATATAGTCGTATTTTTAGAAAAGTATAAATAAATACACAAATGTTTTAGGAATTAATTATTACAACTATTAACAAAATGCCTAATATAGGTTTTGGTGAAGAAACCCTATTTTGTGAATGTAAACAAGGACTTAATTGATGACAATTAACTAATTACTTAGAAGGCTATTTAAACAAGGTTGTAATGAGGTTGGTTGCTGTCTGATGAAGTTCTACTATTCAGTGGGATGAAAAACGCTGTGTAGTGTTTCACAGTACATGTTGTTTTAACTTGTTTCAACTCTGGTTTAAAATAAAAAGCTGTTTGCGAATTTGTGCACAGAGCGTTTCCTTAGAGGTTGGCTTTACCACTTTTTCGTTAGTGGTGTTTGGATTTTTCTTGGTTTACTTTTATTATACCCCTACTAATTATAAACACTAAATTCAGGATCACACAATATGGGGGAAAGAGCATATTCCCCTACCCTGAATTTGGTGTGATCTCACACACCTGTCAACTATATTTCTAGTGAACCATATTTTGTCACCTAAACAGCTGTTGACCATCTACAGATTCAACAATATAGATACAGATCTTTAGCTAGATATATAGATATCTATCTTGAATTCGGCATCTTGACTTCTTATTGGGCTGAAATAGGTGAAACATATGGACATCCATTAGTATTAGATACTGGTTGTCAAATGGTGAGGTGTACCTCCTTGGATGGGAAAGTGCAAGCATGTTCCAGGGATGAAGAGTCACCAGTCATGAGGATAAATAAAGGTTAAATATTGGGGATCCACAGCAGCAACTGAAGGAAATAATGAATATTCTGCATATATGTGAGGCACTGCAAAATGTTTTCTTGAATTACATGTTGTCTTTTTCTGTTTGCCTTGTTTTGTTATGGAGGTGAGAAGCTGATCTGAGAAGGTGTTACCAAGAGACAGAGGTGAGGCCTGTAATAAGTAGTACATAGATAATAAATCAGTTTTATGTGCTTTATGATAAACTGCTAGTTAGTACATGGAAATGATAGTGCTTTGCTTGATTTAGCCAAAAAGTTTATTGTAGCCTTAAAAGAAGGAAGTATGTAAACTGATAAAAGTAATATATTCCCTAGGATTCAGAAGGGCTTAGTATGATGCTGAAGCCATGACGTGGAAGGTTTTTGTATCATACTAAGGTTTTCAAATTCAGAGACCACTCTGTTATTGAGTTTTCCCCTTGGTGGGTTGTAACACAGAAAGTGGTCACAGATGAAGCTGCAAGCTAATGTGGCAGTCCAGGGGAGTACCTAATGCTACATAGCCATGTGCTGTCCCCTGGAAATTTCCATGTGCCCCCATTTGATTGGCTGAGCAATTAAGAGAATCACTCACCTGAGTAAAAGTTTACTCAGGAAGAAAACGTGACTGTTGTAAAAACAAAGCAGTTACCCATGCACTCCTAAGGAAGTACTTGTGGTGCAGGTAAGTTCAGTGAAGACATAGGTTCATGTGAGTATGTGTGTACATGTCTCTAGAGGCATAAATGAGGTTGCATGAATAAGTGTCTGTGTGTGTTTGTTGAAGGATATGTGCGTCTGAGTGTATCCGTGTGTATAAGCAAGTAAGGTGGTCTGCTCTTGGATGAGTGGATGTGTGTGTGTGTGTGTGTGTGTGTGTGTGTGTGTGTGTGTGTGTGTGTGTGTGTGTGTGTGTGTGCTCCACACACAAGCCTAGAGGGATGCCTTTGCTAATGTGATGTATGAGCTACCACAAGTAAATGGCAGCACAGAGGACTAAAGCTCCACCTTAATGAGCTGCTCTCTGTGGCAAGGGTGCAGGGTATAACCTTTCACCTTCTTTTGCCTACAGTAAGACTGAGGAAGTCATTTAATCAGTCAGTGCTTTGCAGCAATTGGAAATTTGGGCTAAGCTAATAGTCTCCAGGACTGCATGCTTACTAACTCTGAGCCTGCTGTTGTCTGGCCCCAGTGACCTTAACCCAAGGATTGTGAGTTTGAGTCCCATCTTTGGTGATATGTTCTTTGGGAGTTGGTGTTAAGGTATTTGCCTCACAGTCACAAGGTACAGGGTTTGATTCTTATCTTTAAAAGGAAAATTGCCTATGCTGAAAATGGCCAACAACAACAAGGGCAGCTAGCCTAGTACTTACCTGTGAACTAGGGTGAATACTAACATCGTCTGGTCTGACAGTACAGTGTTTGATTTAGAGACACAGTAATAATCCAACAATGAGGTTTTAGTCATTATGACTACATCTGCGTCTGAATCACATTTTCTTGCTTTTGCACTAATTGACTAACTTACATTAGATTTCAGTGAATCCTAGTCATTATTTTACAGTTAGTGAAGGAAACAGTTTAGATATTATATTTGCTCCAGATGTTCGAGTTTGTCTGACTGAGCTCAGCACACTTAAATATAACTTTTTGAAGTTAAATAGTTCCCTTCTGCAATGAAAAAATCTCCATCTCCTTTTGAAATGATGTTTGTATCTGAAATTTTTTACCTTGATAAAGTTGCATTGTTTTCTCAGACAGGAAAGAAACTACTGTGTACATGCAGTGTTAAGTTCCCCTCCCACTCTTTTTGCATTGACATTTCCAAACCCGGTCTGTCACATTTAATGCTACTACAGAGTACCATACTGACAACGAGAGTAATTTTTAATGGCACGAGTATTTGAGTAATGTATCTGCACAATGGCAGATATTGTCCATACTGCATTCCATCAAAAGCTGCTGTGATAAAGCACCTGGGGCTATAGCTATCAATCTTTTACTTTCTGAATCAGGAATCAGGCTTCAAGTCAGAGAAAGCATTTAATTTGAGTTGATTAATTCAGAAAGCTAGTAGTATTTAGTTGTATTTCATGATGAAGGTCATGTAATTAGTTTTAGTATTTATCAATAATGTCTGATTTTATACTGCGGTGGTGGTGCTGCGGTAGCGTTGTCGCCTCACAGTAAGACGTTGTCCTGTTCGATTCTCAGCTAAAGCATTTTCTGTGTGGAGACATGTGTGAATGGGTGTATGCATCAGGGCTGGCACATTGGTACGTAAAAATCTACTGTCAGTCATTAGTGGACCGGAGTTCCGCTGTGGTGACCCCTAACCGGGAAAAGCCGAAAGATACAACAACTATTTTGACAGATGAACGACTTAGTTTGTGTGACAGGTGAATGTTTTGAGGTGAACTCATTAATATCTTTAAGCATTGTGATAGCAGGTATATGGGCTATATATCTTTACAGTCTTTTTGGGAAGTAATGTGGAGGCTACACTATGACATCTAACAAATGGATTGATGGATAACAGTGAATGTGACCCAGATTTGCTTCTATAAAATAAATGGCATCATGCAATATTAGAAACCCACTAAAACCTGGACATTTTACTGACTGAGATTTTTAATATAATTTGGTAGTATAAACTGGTTTTCTTGACTGAAGGGTAAAGGCATCCATAGTTAAATGGGAAATGATTCAGTAAAGTACTGCAATAGCTGATCTGATATTGTTAATCCTTGTCCACTTCCTTACGTATGGGTTACGGTTCCAATATCAGAACCAAGCCGGCCATATACCAAGCTTGTGCCAGCGATAAACTCTTGAGCTAAGCAATCTCTTACTCATAATCCCCCTCTCCCTGTTACCTCAGACTGAGTTTGCTGCGTCGCCATCAGGTCATGTCAGGCTGTTGCTCTTGAGCTAAGTGAAACCTTTTTTGTCCTTTTATTTCAAAAATAAGGACTTTTCTCTCAGAAAAGTTGATTTTCTGATTTCTCTTACCTTATTACATTTAGCGACTCCCTTTTCTTTCAGTTTTCTAAAAATATTTTAGTCACTTTCACCCTTTTTATCTGATATAAGGTATCAGTTGATTACCATAGTTGGTAGATAGCCTTTCCTTTCTTTCCTTCGAGTAATTTTGTGTTTTTATATTATTGTTGGTATTTGCTTTTCCTTTAACATGACAGATAAAAAGGGTAGTACTGGTTTTAAAAGATGTTATGATTGTGGACTTAAACTACCTACTTCAGATGCACATTCTTTGTGTGTTTTCTGTTTAGGTGTGCCTCACTTAACTGTTGACCCACCCTGTGGAATTTGTAAGAATTTTTCCAACAGGACACTGATAGACAGGAAAAATAAACTTTTGCTGAAAGGGTTACTAAAGTCTCCCTTTTCAGAGGCTATTTCTGGGTCAGAGGCCTCAATCCCTCCAAGATCCCATAAAAAGAAGTCTGAGGATGCTTCTAAGGCTAAATCTCTTCCTTTGTCCCTGGCTGGGAACTCTCATTAATCAAGAAAGAAAGCAAAGATTTCTGCTTCAGATCCAACCCTCTCGGACCCGACACCTTCAATGCCTAGATCTTCGGCTCCGAAAAAGTCCTCGGCACCACCTATGTCTATGGCACCGGTGTCCTTTGCTGTGTGGAATCGAGGGGCCCCTCAGTTCAGACTTCTTTACCGGCACCGACCTCACAGTTGGCGCAGACCACCTTTGTTTTGGAACCAACAGCTCAGTCCTTGTTTGCTATTTTATCGGTTCCAACCTTGGCACCGGCAACTACTTCGGCACCGAACTTTTCGTCGGTGCAGACCATTACATCAGCACCAATGACTTCCTTAGTGCAGACACCTGTAGCACAGTCCTTTATGGCACCATTGTTTTCGGTGCAGTCTACTGAGATGGGCACCGACCTGCCCTCATCTCTAGATAGACCTGTTTCCCCCTCAGCTGTTTCTGTGAGATCTACCAGAAGCCTCTCCCAACATGACATATTGCGACTTGTGGATCAAGTGCTTTTGGCCAGAGGAATTCCATCTCTCAAGACCTATCCTTCTCCCTTGAAATCTATTGACGTAGAACAGTCTTCCCCCTCTACGGTTCCCTTTATGGATCTCTCTCAGAAGCTGCAGTTGCCTTCGTGGCAGAAAAATTTTGCTACGACCCAGGATTTGGCTTTTCTCAGCCATCCTGGAACTCCCAGTTGGCAGGCTGGATCACTTAGGGGAGAGGTAATTTCCCCCTTGGGCACTTACCCCTCTTCTAGTGGACCTGCCTTCCAAGTCATGGAGAAGGCCTTGGCGTCTACCGCTGATACTGTGCTTGCTATCTCACCGTCCTCCTCTGGACCACTATGTACACAGGTCACTTCTGGACACTGGGCACAGAGGTCTCAGGATAAACTCCCACAGGATACCTCCTTGGTGTTGTCTTCCCCAGCGTCTCCCTCTGAGGAAGTTCATCGGAAATCCTCATGCAAGAGGAAGCATATGGACTCCACTGAGGAGTCTCTCACTGAAGACACAGACTTTGATGATGGGGAAGGGTCCCCTCATTCACCTTCTGATGTATCCTTTGGTAATATCCTAGAAATCCTTAAACAGAGAGGTGAATGTCAGTCCTCTAACCTGACTTCTGAGGCATCTGTGTTCCTGCAGGCTTTTCGTGCCCGGCCCCCTACCTCCTGGATTACCCCACCTGCAGATGAACTGGTCCAGCTCGTTGTGCAGCATGCAAGACCCCTGCTACTGTTGAGGCCATTCCCCGGAGGCCAGACAAAATCTTGTCCCCCCCTGCTTCTGAACCTCATTGGTCTAAAGGTCTCCCTGTAGATGCTCTGGTGGTGGCAGCCGCAACTAAGAAAGACCTGGCAGAAGAGGAAAGCCAGACTGTCCATCCACCTAACAAAGAGTCCATGGCATTGGATAGGATAGGGAAACGTACCTTTGCATCAGTGACCTTTGCTACCAGGTCCCTGAATTATATGGCACACTTCACCAGGCTTCAAAGAGACCTAGTATCTGAGCTCTCTGAAACTTTGGCAGGTGCCATGTTTGATGAAGTCCGTGACAAAGTGGCCTCTCAGCTGGCCACTATTGAATCGATTTTAAATTCCTCCATGCGCTTAGTGTCCCATGCATCAGAATGAGCAGCTAGAGCAGCGAGTTCAGGCATTGTTTTGAGACGACATGCCTGGATGCGCTTGTGTAACTTCGCAGAACCCTTCAAAACTTCCTTTCTCAATGCTCCCATCAAGTCCTCCTCCTTGTTTGGACCCAAAGTCAAAACTACATTGGCCAGGTGTGAACAGGATGGTAAGACACTGTCTGCCATAGGTGTCCATTATTCTTCCCCCCAATGTGCTTTCTCCAGAAACCAAAAGAGCGGGAAGATGTGGTACAGAAAATCTCAGGGTCCTTTCCATGACACACAGGTCAATTTTTCCCCTAGGGGCAGAGGGGGAAACTCACAAGGAAGATACCCCTTTTGGGGCAGAGGGGGTCTGTGTAATCAGGTTTCCAGAGATTCCTTCTCCGGACAATCATACCAGCACTCCTGAAGAGCGGCCCAACCCCTTTCCTCTGGAAGTGGTTGGGGGACGTTTCTCTTTGTACCCTTCTGCCTGGCTAACCATTACCAATGATTCTTGGGTACAAAGGATAATAACCAGAGGTTACAAGATCTCCTTCGAACTTTGTCCTGTCCCTCCATCAAGATTTCCCGATGTTCCACCCAGTCAAAGGGAAGAAGCAGCTCTAGAGATTACAAAGCTGCTAAACAAAAGAGTCATCCAAGTAGTCCCAACAGACCAGATAGGATCCGGATTCTACTCGAGACTATTTTTGGTGCCAAAGAAAACCGGGGACTGGAGACCAATTTTGGATCTCAGTGTGCTAAACAAATTTGTGAGTGTGCAAAAATTTTGGATGGTCACTATACAGTCTATCATTCCTCTCTTGGAAAAAGACAATTGGATGTGCTCGATAGAGCTTCAGGATGCGTACTACCACATAAAGGTGGACAGACCATCAAGAAGATTCCTGTGCTTCTGTGTGGGAGCCAGTCATTGCCAGTTCAGAGTACTGCCCTTTGGACTCTCTACAGCCCCCAGAGTGTTTACAAAGTGCATGGCAGTTGTCACAGCTCACCTGCGACTTCAAGGTTTTCAGGTTTTTCCATATCTAGATGACTGGCTCCTCTCCGCCCCCACCAGACACCTATTGGAGGAAGCCCTGGCATACTCTCTCAATACTATCGAAAAGTTGGGCATTGTTAGAAAAATATGTATTAATGTGTGTATTAGCAATATGCTTAGTGCATTTAGAGCTTGAAAACGGTTAACACATTTATTCTGTTTCATACTTCATAAATCTCTACAAACTGCAGTTGCTTTCTGACCTTGTACTGTTAGCTAAAATCTTGCTTGTGCCTTGGAAATTTACTGAGAAGCAGGTGATTTCTGTTTGCGTTAGGAAAATAATGAATAGAACAATACTACTTGTATGAAACTTAGACAAGAAGTTCCGCTGTGCCGTGAGAAAATACACAGCTGCAGAAGTTACAGATAATTAGTACAAAGCCTGCTTGAAAATATGAACTGCAATCAGCATTTGCTTGTATCTGTATTAGAAAAGTACCTTGAAAAGTAACACTGTACAATAGACATTTGTAAACGGATTAATAGTCACCAAGGCCAGGTTGTTTTTCTGAAAAGTTTCTCACAAATCTAGTCATGTCAGCAGAAAATCTGAAGTAACATCTGCTGTAGAACAATGCTAAAAGTTGTGTTTGATTACGTCAGCTTAGAAGGCCATGTCTTGTAAAATAATATGAGAATGAACATACTTCCTGTTAGTAGTTAGACAAATCCTTGTATTTGCATGTTTTTGTCTCCTTGCTGCAAGTAAATTAAAGTGCCTTAACTGAACCTTACGTGTATTGGTCTTTGAAGTTTTTTCCTTTGACAGATTGGTCCTTTGGACCGGAAACCTTCACTTCGCCTTGGATCAGACAGGCCAGGTGGCTTGAAAGCATACGGGGAAGAAACCACATCGGTTCTTCTTATTTGAAAAGTCCTCCAACTGAATTGTCGTACAAAAGAGGCCAGCCACTTTTTGATCTGCGACTGAAGGATGGGTTTACTCCAACCAGGTGATCAATCATGAAGGCTCAGGTCAGGTGAATCTACCTTCTTTTTCTGTTTTAGATCAGGGACTAGATTTGTATTTGTTCTGTTAAGACTTTATTTATAAGTCAGGGACAGAAAGATTACTGTCTTGTCATAGATCAGGGAAACAGAGCAGGTAGGCAGTCATTCTGAAGAGACTATAAAAATATCCGTGGTACCACGTTAAAAATAAGGAGTTATGTAACGATGAAAAGGGTAGAACAAAATGGGTAATAATTGTACAAAAAGGTCCCAAAATCCACCGTTAACTGAAGACGCGAAATACATGTAGTCACAGCGTGCTGATAATATTAAATACTACTCAAAATGGGTTAATAAGTATGAATTTGATGGTAAACTAGAAAAATCCTCACTTGTCAAACTTGTCAAACAGCTTAAAACTGATTCTAGAGGTCGGGTAAAAAAGCAACGTCAATTAGGAATTCCTCAGGCACACAGGTGGATTGAGAAAGTAAACCGAAGGGAACAAAAGAGTAATAATTTAAAAGCAATGTTTTTAGATAAGGAGGACAATAACTTAGATATAGCGTCAGCCCCTTCACCTCCCTTACTAGAATATGAGGCAAGTGAGCAAATTAGTCCACCCCCGAGATATCCTACTGTCACCGTGAGTAGAGACACTACAAAAGCGAAACCATTTATTAGCGATCCCGTCGAGACCAGGTCTCGAACACGGGCAGGAAACTCAAAAGGGGACATTGAGTTATATCAAATGAGTAGAAATTCATGATTTATGAGTGAAGAAGTAATATGCCCACTTATAGAAGTGCCTAATCCTCAGGCAGGGCAAGAAGGTCAGGACCCAACTATTCTAGTGTATAGACCCTGGACTCCGGAAGACATCCGGAAAGCCACTGAGGGAATTCCCCATCCAAAAGTTAATTTTAGAAAGTTCTTAGAAGATTTGCAAGGAATGAGGCTGAGTTATAATTTAAACGGAGAAGAGGTAGAAAAAGTAGTCAGACAAATTGTGGGACCAGATTGGCACATGATTAGTGGCGACTGGAATCCCCGTGACATTGCGCTCAGGCCCCTCCCACATAGCAGCGCAGAGTTAGACAACAGAGTGAAAGGTCTTACAGACCGAATCTCTGAGAAATGGAAGCCTAGGGCAGACTGGACTTGCATTAATCAATGCATCCAACAGGAAGGTGAAGCTATTGACCGATACTATGCCAGTCTATTAGAATGTTTAAATAACCATGGTGGAATGCAGATTCCTGAAGATCAGACACACGATTCCCCATACGAGCAGCAGTTAAAGAATGCATTTTTGAAAGGCAGTATTGCACCTATAAGCAGTTTTATTACAAAACACATGGTAGATCATCGTACAAGCAGGTTACAGTCATTGCTTGAATATGCTAGGCATGCCGAAAGGCATTTTAATAGCAAAAAGAAAAAGAAAGTCCAAGTATTTTCTGTAGAAGATGGAGCAGAAGTATATGTAGTACAGTCTGGGAAAAAGGGCAAGAGAAATGCCCAGGGGAACAAACAATCTGATCAACGATCAGAGGACTTTGAAGGGTGAAAGAAAAGGGGTGAATGTTTTAAATGCAGTAAGAAAGGACACTTGGCAAGGGATTGCAAGAAAAACAAGAAGGCAACCACGGAGGATAAGGAGGGTGAGGACTAACTATATAGTAGTCAGGAATCACTAGAAGGGGATAGCAGAGAAAGGACAAATGAGAATGTGATAGAGGGAGTACAGAATGTGACAGAAGAAATAGAGGAAGTGCAAGAAGTCACGGATAGTGAAGAAAATGAAATATTGGATTTGGCTTTATTGAGCTTAGAGCTCTATTTAGCAGACACGAAACCAGAAGTTACACTCCTGGTAGAAGGGAGGGAAGTCATATTCTTGTGTGACTCAGGGGTATCACGGACCCTGGTACATCCCTCTAAACTGCCAGAGAATTCAGAGTCACCTGATTACATATTAGTGAAAGCAGCTAATGGACAGCTGTATCCGGAGCCCCTCTCCCATAATATTGTGATAATTGATGCTATTTCAGGATTGACCCAGAAAAGCAAAATTGTTGTATCTGCAAAATGCCCAGTAAACCTCTTGGGCAGAGACCTTATGCAGCTATTTGGTATAGCAGTAGTTCCGACTATGCAGGGTATGGAAGCACAGCGACAAGTTGATAACTTTGCAGTACAATCGGAGGGTGAAATATTTTATTGGTACAGCCAGGACTTGGTTACGACTGGTCCAGGGGCGGTGACCGAGGAGTTGATGAACATAGCCATCAGCAAGTTCCACTCCCTTGACATTGATAAACACCATTTGTTGCACTGGACTCTGTATTATTGTAATACTCCAGGACCTGATAAGAATATGAGCAAGAATTGTTTAGAAATCGTACAAACAGATTGGTATTACGTAATCTGTACTGGGACACAGAAGGGAACAGTGTAGCCAGCTGTTCATTGCCCCAGGAGTTCTTTGCACTCTATAAATCTAATCGATTACCACATGTTAGCTTGACTAAGGACAAGAATGTAAAATGGGTAGACTTAGGAGAAAAAGTCACGAGATGGGAAAAACAGACAGAGTTAGAACTGTCAGAACAGGGAATACAAGTGCAGAAGCTGAATTGGATAACTCAGACCCACCCAGCTGTACACTTGCAGTCTAGCAAGGACAGCTGATTGGCACTCCTATTGAAGGAGCAAGAGAATGCCTTAAAGAATATACCAGAAAATCTCTGGTCGAAAGGAAAATCAGATGTAGGACTTATTCGTACAGCGGGACCAGTTACTATCATGCCAAAGTCAGCATTTAGACCACAGAAAAGACAGTATCCCTTAAGAAAAGATGCAGATGTAGGAATCAAACCTATTATAGCAGCTTTACTTAAGGAAGGGGTGCTGGTGGAATCTCCTGATTCACCATGTAACACACCCTTATTTCCTGTTAAGAAAGCAAATGGAGAGTGGCATATGGTCCAAGATTTACAAGCTGTAAATGATGCAGTAATACCAAGGGCACCTATGGTGCCAGACCCACACACCCTGTTGAATGATCTAAAACCTCAACAGAAATATTTTTCTGTGGAAGATATCAGCAATGCGTTCTTTTCGATAGCGATACACCCTGACAGCCAGCATTGGTTTGCATTCACATTTCAGGGGAAAAGGCATACATATACGCGACTACCACAGGGATATTGTGAAAGTCCAACAATATTCTCACAAGAAATGACAAGCAACTTGACGGGATTTACCCCACCAAGAGGTAGTCAGATTTTGCTTTATGTTGATGATATCCTGCTGGCATCCCCCACCCAGCAAGACTGTAAAGAAGATACCATAGCGCTATTACAATTTTTAGCCACTGAAGGACATAAAGTAAACAAAAATAAACCGCAGCTTTGGAAAAAACAAGTTAAATACCTAGGATATGTAATATCCAAGGAAGGTAGGACATTAGATGAGGACAGAAAAATAGCGATTTTGCAAGCACCAAAACCCACTACCAAGAAGGAAATGATGTCCTTCCTGGGTACGACTAATTTTTGTCGGAGTTGGATTCCAAACTATGCCTTGGAATCTGCACCATTGACTAACCTGATTTATAAAAAGCCTATGGCAGCACAGGATTTGATACAATGGACACCAGAAGCAGAATCTGATTTCTGCAAACTGAAACAGTTTATAGCGTCCTCATTAGTTTTGGGATTACCAAACTATCATAAACGTTTTTTCCAAACTGTAGATTGTAAGCAAGTTTATATGACATCAGTGTTAACACAGCAGCATGGGGACAAGCAATGCCCTATTGCTTATTATTCATCACAACTGGACCCAGTGGCAAGGTCTTTACCTCACTGTGTTCAAGCAGTAGTTGCAGCTGCAATGGCAGTACAGGCTTCGGCCTCAGTAGTGTTGTTCCACCCTCTCACATTGAGAGTGCCTCATGCAGTTGCAATTATTTTACTACAAGAGAAGGTAGCATATCTTTCCCCTGCTAGGCATCTTTCCTGTATGACTATATTGTTGAGCCAACCTCATATGACAATTGAACGATGTACGACTTTGAACCCTTCTACCTTGCTCCCAACCCCTGCAGATGGCACACCACACAGCTGCCTGCATGTGATTGAGCAAAAGACACTGCCTAGAAAAGATCTTACGGATGTTCCCTTGGATGATGCTGAGGTGACATACTACGTGGACGGCTCATGCAAAAGGGGTCCTGCAGGACAGAACCTAGTAGGATATGCAGTAGTTTCTGACACAGACATTATAGAAGCAAAATCTTTACCACATAGTTTATCTGCACAGGCAGCAGAATTGATTGCCTTGACACGGGCATGTACCTTAGCAAAGGGTAAATGTGTAAACATTTTTACTGACAGCCAGTATACTTTTTCTACTGTACATGTTTTTGCGCAACAGTGGAAAAATCAAGGAATGATAACATCTACTGGCAAACCAATTAATCATGCACAGTTTATTTTAGATCTTTTAGAATCTATTCAGTTACCTCAGAAAGTAGCTATTTGTAAATGCACAGCTCATACCAAGCAACAGGACAGGACTTCAAAAGGTAATGCGAGAGCTGATACAGCTGCAAAGCAGGCAGCTTCAGAAGTATTTCTTTTGAATGAGGAACAACAACCCTCTGAGATTTTAGACTTAGAAATGTTGAAGACAATGCAAACACTTACTATGCAAACTGAAAAACAAAGATGGGTAAAACGAGGAGCAATTCTCGAAAAGGGGCCATACATCTCTAAAGAAGGGAAACCGATATTGCCATCTAATTTGTTTAGATATGCAGCTTTGTTGAGCCATGGGCAGTGCCATGTCTCAACAGGGGGGATGGTACAGCTGGTGAACCAAATGTTCACGACGTACGGATTTACAAACTACTCTAAAAAATGTTGTTCGTTATGCCACATCTGTAATAAACATCATGCACAAGGGGCATTAAAGCCCAAGCAAGGGAGTTTCCCTACACCACCATATCCATTTCATACTATCTGTATGGATTTCATAGAGTTGAATAAATGTGAAAATAAGAAGTATTGTCTTGTCATTGTAGATATGTTTTCCAGATGGGTGGTAGCCTTTCCGACTAAAAATCCAGATGCTACGACTGTGGCCAAAGTGCTTGTTAAAGAAATCATCCCTAGATTTGGCATTCTGGAAAGGATCTACAGTGACAATGGCACACACTTCGTGAATCAGACCATACAGCAGTTAAGTAAACATTTTTGTATTTCTCTAAAGAATCATTGTGCGTATCACCCACAATCAGCAGGGCTAGTAGAGAGGCATAATGGGATTTTAAAGAGTAAGGTAAGAAAATTAATGACAGAAACGCATAGAAACTGGGTGTACTGTCTGCCCCTGGCACTGTTGAGCATGAGAACTGTTCCAAATACAAAAGGATTGACTCCTTTTGAAAAGCTCTTTGGAAGGGCTTACTATATACCTCAGTGGAAATCTCTCATGCCCGCAGACCAGGAAGCTGACAGTACATTAGCAGAGTATATGCGTAATTTGTTAAATTCTAAACATTTGTTGCAGTTAAATTCTGTTTCAGATAAAGAACAAACCAGATCATCAGAAGTGGCAGTGCCCCCTGGAGCGTGGATCTGGCTGAAGATAGTTAAGAAGAAAAATTGAGCATCTCCGAAGTGGGAAGGTCCATATCAAGTGCTTTTATCAACACCCACTGCAGTCAAAATTGCGGAGCGTGCCTCCTGGATCCACTTGATGCACTGTAAATTAGTTAAAAACTTTGAACTGGACAAAAATCTTGTTACATGCCAAGAGCAAAAATGATAGAGTCCAGAAGAAACAGGAATGCAGAACAACCCTTTCCTCAGAAGTATTGCATAATCATCCTGTTAACAGTATTTGTGACAATAATCTTTTTGTTGTGGCCTTTTCTTTTCCCAGCCACGCAGACTGAACTGAATAAATGTGAAGCGTTACTCATAAACTGGCATCCAAACTTTAACACTTACCAGGCAATTAAATATGTGTATGCTGAGACTTTCAATGTTTCGAATTGCTGGATTTGCACAGCTTTGCCGACAGCATACGGGGGTTATTAATGACTACAGTCCCCCTAGGGGTCAATGAGACCTGGGAGAACTTGATTTATGATACCTCAAACATTACAGCACAAGATGAAATAGCATTGCACTTGTCTGTTCCACAAAAGGGAACTGTGTGTTTTTATAAAAATGATACTGTTCAGGTGGGTTGGAGCAATTGCAATGTGACTGTTCCTTATAGATGTTACACTAAAGGAAAACAAAGTAGATCTTTATTGTAATACAAACTATGATTCATTTCTTGGATTGATGCACAAAACACTTCATGAAATAAAACATAATTCTGTTCTTTATAAACAGCTATCTATAATTGATAGAAAAATGTTTCATGCAGGGCGAGTGTATATTCATAGCAAGGTTACTACTAAAGTAGAGGACTGTTATTTTGTGTGTGGCAGAAAGGCATACAAATGGTTACCTGAGAATTGGTCCGGCAGTTGTTTTTTGGGTTACCTGGTTCCAGCCATATGACACACTGCAGTTTTGCCTAATGGAAAAATTCGAAATGTCCAAGAAGTTGTCAAGAAACCTGTAAATCCAGTGGGACAAATCAATGCACGTTGGAAAGACCATCACTCTCTAGGTAAAGGACTGACACACATGGACTTGAGTGATAGCGTTATATCGTAGGCAGGCATATTACCAGCATATGGAGCAGTGAAATCAATCTGGGAGCTGAGAAAACTGTTAAAACTTCTCGAAGTAATGAGCAACACAACTTTTTCTGCTCTCGAATTGGTGACTGATGAACTGAATGCTATGAGAACCGTAGTGCTCCAAAACCACATGGCTCTCGACTTCACCCTAGCAGTGAGAGGTGGTACGTGCACTTTAATCCAAGAAGAATGCTGTTCGTATATTCCTGACCATAAACACGAGATAGACAATCATCTTGAGGTAATTCAGCAAGTGTCAGCCATGATCAAACCAGGCCCAAACCCACTGACGAACTTTTTCCAGAAATGGTTTGGGGGTGGGGTACCATCCTAATGAACATCCTGATTGCCATTTGTGAAGGTATGCTCCTACTGGGAGTATGTGTTTGTTGTGATATCCCCTGCATGGAAAGACTGATTAAAGACCTTATAGACATGTCAGTTTCTGAAACCTTATATCAACGTACTGAGTTTGAAGAACTGTTAAAAGACTAAAAAGCTTTCATAAGTTTAAACTGAATGACTCTCTTAACTGCAAATCCTGAGTGGAAGAGGTTAGGAGAAGAAAACAAACTGTTTATGCTTATTTTGAAAGTAGAATAAAAGTATTAATGGGGGGAAATGTTAGAAAAATATGTATTAATGTGTGTATTAGCAATATGCTTAGTGCATTTAGAGCTTGAAAAGGGTTAACACATTTGTTCTATTTCATACTGCATAAATCTGTACAAACTGCAGTTGCTTTCTGACCTTGTACTGTTAGCTAAAATCTTGCTTGTGCCTTGGAAATTTACTGAGAAGCAGGTGATTTCTGCTTACGTTAGGAAAATAATGAATAGAACAATACTACTTGTATGAAACTTAGACAAGAAGTTCTGCTGTGCCATGAGAAAATGCACAGCTGTAGAAGTTACAGATAATTAGTACAAAGCCTGCTTGAAAATATGAACTGCAATCAGCATTTGCTTGTATCTGTATTAGAAAAGTACCTTGAAAAGTAACACTGTACAATAGACGTTTGTAAACGGATTAATAGTCACCAAGGCCAGGTTGTTTTTCTGAAAAGTTTCTCACAAATCTAGTCATGTCAGCAGAAAATCTGAAGTAACATCTGCTGTAGAACAATGCTAAAAGTTGTGTTTGATTATGTCAGCTTAGAAGGCCATGTCTTGTAAAATAGTATAAGAATGAACATACTTCCTGTTAGTAGTTAGACAAATCCTTGTATTTGCATGTTTTTGTCTCCTTGCTGCAAGTAAATTAAAGTGCCTCAACTGAACCTTATGTGCATTGGTCTTTGAAGTTTTTTCCTTTGACAGGCATAACAATAAACTGGCAGAAATCCAATCTCACCCCTTCTCAGTCCACAGAATTCATAGGGGTCATTTTGGAGTCAAAAACTTGCAGAGCGTCCATACCGGAACACAGAATATCAAGAATCAGACAGCAACTGTTATCAGTTCTCTCAATGGAAAAGTCCACAGCTCACTCGATCCTGCAGCTGTTGGGCTCCATGGCAGCTTGCATCACCATTGTCCCCTTAGCTAGGTTTCACATGAGGCTTCTACAATGGCTACTGCTCACCCAGTGGTATCCTTTCCAGCTTCCCCTTTCAGCCAAGATTCACATAACTCAGAGATGCAAACAAGATCTAAAGTGGTGGTTGAACCACAACCCATCACAATGGTCTCGCCCCTACTCCCCTCAGCAGCCCAAGGCTACAGTGACCATGGACTCCTCCTTGATGGGGTGCGGAGGGCTATGTTAGGGACAGACAGTCCAGGGCACTTGGTCCGAAGTGGAGGCCCATCTGCATATAAATGTTTTAGAGCTGAGAGCGGTACTTCTGGTGTTGCAGGCATTCCATCCCTTGCTGCCATCAGGGACAATTGTGATACAATCAGACAACATGGTGGTAGTCTGGTACATCAACAAACAGGGCGAAACCAAATCCTATCCCCTCTGTCGAGAGGCCATGATGATATGGCAATGGGCGATGGCTACCAACTGCTTTCTTCTAGCAATGCGCATTCCCAGGAGTTCCAACGTAATAGCAGACAGACTCAGCAGGTGCATTCTTCAACTTCATGAGTGGTCCCTGAATCCTCTCATAGCGGCGGAGATCTTCCACCGTTGGGGCCATCCGTGCTGCGACCTCTTTGCATCCCTGACCAACTTCAAATGCAGCAACTACTTTGCCCTGATTCCCCCTCCGGGACAATCACCCAGGGACGCTCTAGCTCACGATTGGCCCTTGGGTCTTCTTTATGCCTTCCCACCCACTCCCCTCATTCCCCAGTTTCTAAAGAAAGCCCACCGATTGAAGAACAAAGTGATCCTTATTGCTCCATATTGGCCTCATCAGATTTGGTTCCCCTTTCTGTGGCCTCACCTGCTAGATCAACCATGGATTCTTCGTCCAACCTCGGAGTTGATCTCCCATTCGCAGAATCTGATTCACCCCAACCTGCACAGTCTGAAGCTCACAGCTTGGCTCCTCCAATTCTCTTGATTGCCAGGCAAAATTATCTTCCCTCACAAGTATGGGACATTCTTATTGCATCTCATAAGCCCTCCACTAGAATGACTTATCTAGGCAAATGGAAAAGATTTACCTGTTGGCTGAAAGATAAGGAAATTGATCCCTTTTCAGCACCGGTGTTGATGGTACTCGAATATCTAAGCGCACTTTTTCAATCGGGGCTGTCAGCATCTACCATTAGAGTACATTTGGCTGCGATCTCTAATTTCCACGAGAATGTCCAAGACTCCTCCCTCATGTCTCACAAGTTATGTAAAGCCTTCATAAAGGGTGTAAATCATCTGAAACTCCCTTTCAGGGAACCTATTCAACCTTGAGATTTATCTTTAGTTCTTCAAGCTCTGACATTGCCCCCTTTTGAACCAGCTGCTTCATGCGACCTCAAATATCTGTCGTGGAAGACCTTGTTTTTGGTCGCTATTACTTCTGCCTGACGTATCTCTGTGCTTCAGGCCCTATGTACAAAGAGTCCATACTTGATTTTTCTTCCAGACAGGGTATCCTTAAAACTAACCCTTCCTTCTTGCCAAAAGTCATTTCTGAAATGTCTATTAATCAGACCATTGAATTGCCAGTGTTTTTTTCTGATCATTCTAACGAGGGAGAGTACTGCCTACATACCCTAGATGTACACAGACAACTCCCTTTCTATTTGCAAAGGACTAAATCTTTCCGTAAATCAGACCAGTTATTTTTGGCTTTTTCTGGATCTAGATTAGGATGTGCTGTTGCTAAGGTCACATTGGCTAGATGATTAAAAGACACCGTTACCCGTATTTATTCGGTACACAATACTTCTTTGCCAACTACCATTGAGGCTCATTCAACAAGGTCAGTGGCAACTTCTGCTGCCTTCCATGCCAGAGCCTCTTTGCATGACATCTGTGCAGCTGCAACTTGGGCCACTCCTCATACCTTTATCAATCATTACAAGTTGGACTTGGCCTCCAGGGGAAGAGCATCTTTTGGTTCTATGGTGCTCAGGAAAGTCCTTTCATGAAAGCCTCCCAGGAATAGAGGTAGCTGGGGACTCTGTCCCATACGTAAGGAAGTGGACGAGGATTAACAATATCAGATAAAGAAGTTATGTCTTACCATAACATTCCATCTGTATTGTTGATCCTCGTCCACTCATTACGACCCTCCCTCCTTCCCCCTCCTATGGCTTCTAGTGGATCTCACCATCCTTCTCTTTCGGTCATTTGACCAGAGAGAGCCTCTACCTTTTTCTGACTTGTAAACTCAATCTGAGGTAACAGGGAGAGGGGGATTATGGGTAAGAGATTGCTTAGCTTGAGAGTTTATTGCTGGCGTGAGCTTGGTATATGGCCGGCTCGGTTCCGATATCAGAACCGTAACCCATATGTAATGAGTGGACGAGGATCAACAATACAGATGGAACGTTATGGTAAGACATAACTTCTTTATTTGATTCATGCAGTTTTGGGGAATTAATAATTTTAATTAAGGTACTATGGAGGAAAGTGTTCCTTTTTTGTGCATTCCACAAACATTCTGCAGCAATATCTGGACTCATGGCATACAGGGATAAAGCCCTGATTATAGCTCAGAAGACCTGAGTTCAAGTTGTGGCTCAGGAACTGGAGGACCCTGGTCAGAGAAGATGGATGTGAGTGGTGTACATTGGTTCACCTTTCCTGGGGGGAGGGTGGCAGTCTGACTCAGTGAGCTGTAGACACCTATCAGAGGAAAGGTACATTTCAGGTAGCAGTAGTCAGGATGTGCTCTTGGTCCCTGCTAAGCTACATATGTTGTAGCTTTCATAGAGTGGGTATAGTGACATGCATGTCCTCAGAAGAAGGCACTGCATACTCTAACATCTGCCAGTATGTATCCAGCTGCCAAGGGGAAGAGGGGAAGTGTTAGGGATATTAAAAATTATGGCTGCTAAGATGATATGCTCTGTCAATCATCCAGCTGTGAAAGATGGGTATAGTTCATTGCAGGAGGGGACTGATAACTGTCAGGTAAACAATGACATCTTTTATAACCCATTACAAAAGTCGAGGATGATGTATTTGCAGAGCAGTGCACTGGAACCATTTGAGTACTAGGAATTAGTTATTTTTCTGGATTATGGGAATTTTGAAGATGGGTTTAAGACGCAGAGAAAATAGTAATGAAAAATAACACTGGGGTGTCTAAAATTGTATTAATTTGCTTCTATCTGCTTTCCAGGATAGTGCACTGATCTCAACAGACTATTTGCAGGCAAAGCCCGGGTGAATAGGAACATATAAAAAATGAACAAACATATTTACAGATAGGAGGATATGCTATAAAACATACATATTTACTGATGCAAAAATATACAACATTTAATTTAAGAAACAATTTACAAAGTCAAAACATGGATGGAAAAATGGAATTATGCTTAACAGACCTTTATGGATAAGATATAGCCATAATGAATGAAATGGCTTATGCTACAGTGATAATAACATATCATTACATAGAGGGGTAGGAAAACATTAGAAGAGGCAAGTGAGAATAGTTGCAGAAAAGGATTCCATGTGGAGAAGACAGAAAAAGTGAGAAAGGCATTCAGAGGGAAGAGGAGTAAAAAGGAGAGAAGTGTGAGAGATGCGAAGAAGAGAGGGAGGTAGGATGAATGGGAGGCAGTAAGTGAGGGTATGACCAGATGAGATAAGAAAGGATGAAATAAGGATAAAGGGGTGTGAGAGAGCTGTAGGGTTCATGTAATGTGACCTGAGTGAGTGGAGCTGAAGTTTTATTATATATTATATATTAAATATGTGTACATTATTTAGTGCAAAATTCACTGCCCATATATGCATATGCTAATGAGATATGTATCCACTTCTTATGCTACCAAGTCAATCCGGTATATGGAAGGCCTAGGCTATACCTGGGAATGGTAAAGGTGGCTCACCATGAAAAAGTCTGAGAATCCCTGGTGTAAGAAATACAGTGTCCGTAAAAAGGCCAGCAAATTCTGCACATAAAATGCCACGGTGTAGAGAGACAGTCCTAAGGCTTCCATTGCCATGACATTGCTAATAATATTGCATTTCTTGCCACAGAGAATTTGACGTATTAGTGAATCAGTTCTTGAGTTTGCTTGTCTATACCACACCTTCACACATCATTTATCATTAGAAATTTTATTTTATGGTGCCAAGCTACCATTCCTAGATTGTCTCCAGCATACTGGACTGCAATAACCATGTGTAATGCACATAACTGTGAAACCTGGCACACGGGCACCTATTCCTTTCATTCTGAAAAAGGTGAGTATAGTTCATTACCATTGCCTACCTGTCCCTTCACCATCACATCATATACCTTGGAAAATACCATAATCCTTTCAGTTGGGTGATGGGCAACAATGCCATGAAGGACGTTACTACACATGACTGAATGTCCAGCTCTAGATTCCTGCAGCTTTTCATATGGTAATATGAATAGCCTGCCTGCATTATAGTGTTGCCTGCTTGTTCTACTGCCTGCATTATACTGTTGCCTGGTTGTTATATACTCTGTAGTACACAAGTGTACCTCAAAAAATTGACTAACTCTGAAATCTAGTTGTAATCATTTGCAAAGTTTATTGTTGTTTTTCTAGAACTGAAACTTGAAAGTAATGCCTTTTAATCAGCTATGACAATAAATCTTTTCTGTACAGGTACTGGCAAGATAGATGTAGCTTTAATCCAAACATGATGACTCCTTCATTGATCTTGGCATACATTTCTAGCTTTGATTAAAAAATGTCATGGAAATATAATTGGTCTTTCCATAGCATCTTGAAAGTTTTTGTGATAAACCGGCACTTACTCCATAAAACAAAGCATTACATGCACTCTACATAGGCACAACTGGTTTGAAATATATCCATACCATATTTGATGAGTTCCTGTCTTTGCTGACCTAAAGTCTCATTCATACTAGTCCATCCATTTTCAGGTTAACATGTTCTGCTATAAGGCAGGTAAACCTTTAGTTGGTCATAGACAAACTTGTCAAATACTGATCAGCTGTGACAAGCTAATTGGGATTTCCATATTCTTAGTTTTTATAATCCAAACCAAAAGGGAAAAAGATCACACAGACCAACTACTTTGTAAAAGAAATACAACAAAAACTCAACACAGCTAAAGTCTTCACTGTGCTGCTCCTTAAACCTCCTGTTGTGGAGATCGATGGGATAAATGAAAATGGCCCCTCAAGGGCATACTAATATTTCAGCTACGTGGATTCTGATTGCCCCATGGCTTTATATTTTTAACCTTTTAAGTCTTTATTCATACATTCTGGTGAAAAATCCAAAACCCACAAGTTGCAGACATCTCATATTTAAGTCTTTTTTTGAGCTTGTCAGTATAACTGAATTGTTTGACCCTTGGAGTGAGTTATACAGGAACAAGAGTGCAAGAGGTCCCCCAGGGGTGATGTGGGTTTAAATACTATCTGAAAAAAGGTGTGATTTCATCAGTTTATCCTCATTAGAGTCTTCAACAAATTAGTCTTTGGTATTTGATAAGGAATTCTTTGGGTGTAGAAGGATTAAATAAGAATAAATGATAGTAGTGTACCAGTCCAAAGTAGGACCACAGCTGCAAAGCATTTTACCATATATGTCTTTAGCACAGTTGTCTGCTAGACTGTGTATGGGTGGGCAACTCATAAAAATGTATTTTACTTATACCCCTCAGCAGAACTGGATCCAGCACTAGCTGACCAAGGCAGTTGTCTAGAGCCCACTGGCTGGGAGGGGGTCCCTGCTGGCTGGGGGGGGGGGGGGGACTTATTGCCGAGGGACTGTCACACTTTTTAATTACAAAAACAAAAATACGTATTTTGTTTTTAAGGGTGTTCTCCTTTGAAAACACCAGCCCCACACACCTGCTTCATCTATGCATACGTTGTTGCACATACCTCTTGTTTTTCCTTTCTGCGCATGTGAAATTTAAGGATAACTGGTGGTTAGGTAATTTGCTCAAGCTCAAACCCTGTATCTTAGTTACAAGAAACAAGACCCTGAATCCTTTACCCCAACCACCAACATGTTACAAAATAATTCAGTTTCAA
This sequence comes from Protopterus annectens, assembly GCF_019279795.1. Lineage (NCBI taxonomy): Eukaryota > Metazoa > Chordata > Ceratodontiformes > Protopteridae > Protopterus > Protopterus annectens. The sequence goes on along the minus strand of NC_056747.1, from coordinate 1,095,360,543 downwards.
GGAGTTGAGTGCATAGCTCTCAACTGTCCAAAATTTAGAAGAATGTACAGAATTTTGCCTCATATTTTAAGCTGGTTCCTCATAAAATTTATGGTTTTCTAGCAAATCATTGAGGACTTAATTCACTAAATAATGACAACCATTTCAGTTTCAGTCTTCATATCCTTCAGAAAATACATGGTAACACAAAACCTTTTATTCCAGCAGCTTTCTAAGATCATACAAGCAATACTGAAAAGCTGTCCCTAGTTTTGAGCCTTTGTACCATCATTATTTTTGGCTTTGTCCAGACTTATTGTGCTACAAGGTTGAGTGATATGGTTGAGTGTCAAGTGCATTTTACAAGGAATTGAGAGCTTCAGGGGAATAGAAATTTACTGCTGCTCACGCTGTCTGTTTACAAAGGGCAACTGTTGTTTAACAAATGGTATCAGCATTGGACTAAAGACTTTAAACACATTGTTAGTAGCACAGCAGGTAGCATGTTTACTCATGATGCAGAAGGCTGTGGGTTCTACACCCACAGTATGTAGATGGATTGCTGATACTGTGTTGTAGTTTAAGGGGGGTGGCGTACTGCAGTCCTGAGTATACCCCATCTTAGAGGAGATGCTTAATAACAATAAACCTGTTCTCAGTTTACATCCATTTCCTATTGCAGTATTACCAGCTTACCTATTTTTAAATGTAATATAGGCAATTTCTTCTTCTAGGGCAGCAGGCACTGAATTTGTAGATGAAACAGTAAATACAAAGTTGTTTGCTAGAAGCAACCTCATCATTAGTAGCAGATCCCTTTAGTGCGGAATTATTCAGATGACTTTTACTTGTGTGGAGATTGTGCATATTGACTTATATTGATGGATTGTAATGACAGAAGTTTGTGAGGACTTTTATTGATGAAATGTTCTGCATTGTACAATTACCCTCTGAAGATAACCCACTGTGTTATGTAAATTCATTCAAATGTTTTATTGTGTATTTCTTTGCTATGTTTTTTTCTTCAGTGTTATAATGCCTATTACTGGTTCTACCTGACTTCGTCGACAGCTGAGAAGACCGACATCGGAATCCGGAGCTCCAGAAGATCGAAGAAGACCGACGCGAATCGCGGGTTGCAGAACATCGACAATGCAGAAGACCGACACGACGGATGACAACACCAACGCCGAGGATGCCGACATGGGGAAAGGCTGTGTGAGTGTAGAGTGCCCGTTTAGGGGTGCGAGTGTGTAGTGACGGGACGTAGGGTGGGAGCAGGTAAGTGTGGAGATTGACGGTCTGTGGGGATAGGGGTGGGTTAAGTGAGTTAGGGTTAGGAGCGATAGGGTGGGTTAAGTGAGTTAGGAGTTAGGGTTAGGGAGGGGCGGGTTAAGGAGTTAGGAGTTAGGTTAGGTGGTAGGTAAGTGGTGCGATAGTGACGGACCTTAGGGTTAGGGTAAGGTTTAGTGTGGGCTTGTAAGGATTTTGGTGTGCTTGTGTTGTGTGTGTGGTTTGTGGAATGGGGATGTGTTTTGTTTTGTATGGGGTTTCGTGTTTGTGTACCGGTTATGTGTGGTTTCGTGTTTATGGACTGTCGAATATGTGGTGTCGGTGATGTGGTTGTCGGTGTTGTGTGGTTTCGATTATGTCAGGTAGAACCCTATTACTATATTGCACTGTGGAGCTTTTTCTACATTTGCTTAACTGTTTTATTGTAAATTTTTCACTGTATTCATCTTCAGTTTTGTAAATTTTCTTGCTTACTTATACTGTGGAGCTTTTCTCCCCGGTCTCCACTGAAAAAAAGGCTTTTGCTCAGATGGATTATCCCGATTAACAAATGTCAAATAAATAAATAAATAAATAAATAAATACATTGGGCAGTTGTGCTATTATTGGTTCATACAATATGTTTCATTGCTTACTGGAAAAATGTTCAAAACTACAAATGTAAAACATGCTCTAACAAGTGGTGCTGTATTATACAAGGAATATAATTTAATAATCTTTTTTTGATGTGGTTCAATATATAATTTAATACAATCAGGAAGGTGAATCAAGGAACACATGCATTCATGCATGGGCCTAAAAATGCATGCAAGGGGCCTATAATTTGAAAACAGTCCAAATATAAACTTTATCCACCACTGGCCAGATGCATTTTCTTTGAATGTGAGTTTCAATGTTGTTTCAATAAATGTAAGTTTCAAGGGCAGAGAAGTTTTAATGCTAAGTCTGTTTTCATTGTGAGATTGTATTGCTTTGTTAGCAAATGTCTATCAGTGTTTGTGCTATAAAATCTAAAATAAAAATTTGAAATTAAATCCAAATATTCATTGTAGAAGTAAAGCAGTAAACAGTATGCACACTGAGATGTTTGAACAGTGTTTATAGCAGCTGTGGAGAAATAACCAAGTAATGGGACTCTAGAATGGCTGGGGGGTGGAGCATGTATGGGATGCCCTGATCCATTACTCTGCCTAGGGCTCTGTTTGACGATGAAATAACTCTGCTTCTTAACTGTCCAGATTTTTGCAGACTGTCCAGATTTTTGCCTCATATGTTTGGTCTGCTCCTCATAAAATTAGCGTTTTTGTGGATTATTGAGGCAAATTGGTGATTGAGTTCTTTACATAATAGCAGTCATTTGAGTTTCAGACTTAATATCCTTCAAAAAATGCATGGTAAAACAAAACCTTTTATTCTAACAATTGTCTAAGTTTATAAGAGCAATATTTAAAATGTGTCCCCTTATTATTTTTGGCTTTGTCCAGACTTTTTGTGATAAGAGGTTGAGAGGTATGATCAAACTCCATCTTTCAAAAGCAAATGAATTGAAAAACAAAGCTATCAAAGAAAATGAAACAAGACTCCAACTAAACTTTTTTTTGCAGGGAGGTAAGCTGCCTCTTCTTCATCCCCACTAACTTAAATATACTAACTTTGAGATTGCATGATATGGGGAGAAAGTGAAACTGCCTTATTCAGCTATTGTGCAATCTCACTGCTGCTAATACCCTTGTACTGTACTTGTCCTTTGATGCGTATATTATTTGATCACTTTGATTTGAATAACATGCATTTTGGCAGAAGGGCACTTTAACAGCAATACATGAATCCTCCTCCCTCTGTATGTATATATGTATATATATATATATATATATATATATATATATATATATATATATATATATATATATATATATATATATATATATATATCTGTGTGTGTGTGTATAAAACACACTCTCACACAATATTTCTACACAGACACACAGACACCTAATACTTCATCAGTGAAATTAACAGATATTTACTGAATGAAACTATTAAAAAGTTAGCTAAAAGTGTGTTTTGGGCAGAAATAATAGAGCAAATTACATTTTTTAAAGATCATAAAGTGTCTGGTATTACTGGTATTTTACTGGAGGTCTATAAACTTTTTCTCACAGAAGTTATCGTATATTACATAGAATGTATAACATTAATAATGAGAAACACAACTTAATATTCATTAACAGTTCATGTTTTGAAACAAGACATATATATATATATAATTGCCCATAACCCTTACATGTCTATTTCCTTATTAAATGCTAATTACAAACTACACACTTTAAATAATAGACAAGTCAATTATTCCTAATGAAATACAAATTAATCAAACTTGTCTATAATCATAGATTTATATTAAACTATAGGACTTTAAAACCCAGGGGAATGAATTTTGATTTAAATTTGAACATATGAATGTAGTCTAATATGTATAAATACAAATATCAATATTTTGTAATGGTTATCATGGGCAATTTAAAATATTTTAAATAGCATTTGTTATTTAACAGACTGAGCTGCTAAGTTACAAAATGTACTGTATGCATGGCATTTAACAGACTGAGCTACTAAGATACAAAATGTAATGTATGCATGACATTTAACAGACTGAGCTACTAAGTTACCCAAATTGCATAAGAATAGAACAAATCCACCTTTGCATCCTATTGTTGTAGTACACAACTGGTATACCAAGCTCATATCTATTTATTTAGAAAAGTCTCTGAGACCATTGCTTAGTGTTATACCACATGTTTTGTAAGATACACAGCATTTTCTGAGTGATTTATACACCTATTTGGAACAATCTACTGTTGCTACTAGGAATTTGCTGTTGGTCACCTTAGATGTGACCTCTTTATTTACAGTCATACCCAATGACCTGGGTTTGGGTATGATACAAGATTTTTTGAGGTTGCATTCACAGTTTGATGAGTCAGAGAGTATGCTTGTCAAGGTTCTACTACAGTGTGTATTAGAGAACAAGGTGTTCCTGTTTAATGAAAGAATTTTCTGGCAGCGGAATGGTGTAGCTATGAGCACATCTTATGGCAGTATGGGCGAATAAATATATTTTCAATGGACCCTATAAACAACAAGTAACTTTTTATAGAACGTTCGTAGATGATTTGTTCCTTCTGTGGAATGGAACAGAAGACGAACTTAGGGAATTTGATGAATATATTAATAATACCACAACATTTTTAAGATTTACTTCTAATGTGTCCTCCAGTAAAACAGATTTTTTGGATGTCACTGTAAAGATGGATGGTGATGGGGGTTTGTTCACTAGATTATATAGGAAGTCTTGTCATGTTAATCATTTATTAGATAGAGATAGTATGCACCCCCATACATTTTTCAGAATGTTGTTAGGAATCAAATATTTAGAGCTTCTAGGCTTAATGCGCAGGACAGTGATTTTGACAACCAACTTAACATTTTACACGTGGAATTGGTAAACAGAGGCTATGATACCCACAATATTTTAAGGAACATAGGTGAGGGGCAGCCATGGTGGTGCAGCGGTTAGCGTTGCTGCCTCACAGCAAGAGGTTCTCCGATTCGATTCTCGGCTGGGGTGCCTTCTGTGCGGAGTCTGCATGTCCTCCCTGTGGTCGCGTGGGTTTCCTCTGGGTGCTCCGGTTTCCTCCCACATCACAAAGACATGCAGTAGGTGGATTGGACAATCTAAATTGGCCCTAGGTGTGAGTGTGTGCCTTCTGTAGAAGGTTGACACCGGGCTGGCAACTCAACACTGTAAAACTCCACTGCCAATCATGAGCGGACAGATGATCCACTGTGGCGACCCCTAACCAGGGAAAAGCCGAAAGAAGAAGAAGAAGGTGAGGTTCAGCCTCTTAGATCTAGCACAGCTAAACCTTACTTTCTAGAAAGACACATCAGGCAATGAAGGATAGAAAAAAAGATTATAAACTTAGGGTTCCCCTATATTATTCTTCTGATGTTTTTCCTATATGGATGTTATTAAGAGACACTAGGGAATTTTAACAATGGACCATGACATCAGTAAGCTGATAGACATTATTCCCAGATTCCTCTTGAGAAATATGAAATCATTGAAAAGGCAGCTTTGTTACCCCACCATGGATTCTGTGCAGCACAAAATAAAGTTATGATGCCCTGTGATAGGTGTTCAATGTGCTCATAAATTGATAGCAGTGCAAAATTTACACATCCAAACCAAAAAAGAGATTATGAGTTTCATATATTTGCTACTTGCAGTACGGAACATGTTGTTTATTTAGCCCACTACAAGGAATGTTCCAAATTTTATATAGGAAAGACTGATAGGGCTTTAAGGGATAGAGCATGTTTCTTAATTATATACAAAAGGGAAGCACAGCCATTGCTTTGTCAAAACATGTACTGGCCACTGATTCTAGGCACGCATTCAAATTTGTTGTTATTGGTAGAATCTTTGAGACCATAAAGGGTGGAGATATAAGGATTATCAGGGTGAGGGGAGATTTTGGGTATGGGTTGAATGAATTTGTGCCCATTAAACCCAAACTGAAGTCAAGATCACTAGCTAGATGACAGTATTTGCCTTTGCATCTGCAATTATATATGTTTGATTTCTTGTTAGCTAAAGCGGTGTTTTTACATGCTCATAGGAAGTTTTGTATATATTTTTATAGTTTTTATGTTGCATTTATATGTACATGTTTTTATGTGCTGTTTAAATAACATATATTTTAGGTGTATTTCTTTAAATTTTGAGGTCATGTGATTTAACACTGTTTCACTTTTCAACTTAAAAGCCAGTTTTGGTTCAATGTGTTTGTTATCTGATGAAAGAAAAGAAAAGAAAAACAATCCATTCACTGAGTAGAAGTCACTATGCAGCTGAGTCCAGGGTAATCTTGGAATCATATAACTATATTTGTCTTCTACCAATAACATATAACAACACTTGTAAATTTTCTGTTTGGAGGGAACCATAGTCCTCCATCATGTCATGATTCTCATTTTTGTATAAAAAGAAACTTAAACTGAACAAAGCTCATGCATGCCTGATAGTAAAATTCAAACTCATATATTTTGGTCATATAATTTAAGACATGGGTTTCACACTTTTTGATTTCTCCAGATGTTTTGGATTTCTAATACTGTGATAGGAATGGACTCCACTCCTAAGTCCAGGTATGATTAGAGTGACTAATATAATGCTTCTGAAATTCCCTCAAATACCATATGCAAGAGGACCTGCTTATTTTACCAAAACAATGCATTCATAGATGCTCTCCTAGGTATACATATATGTCACCCACTCCTTTCCATGAAATGATATATCCTGCAGTAGTCTGTAGACAGAAAATCCATAGCTGTGCTGCTCTCCAGTAAAGCAAAATGTCTTGGACTCCCAGTCCGTCAATGTCTCTCAACTAAGCCACCTTTTTCCAGACTACTGTGACCACGGTCCTCTTCCATACAAACGATTGAGCAAATCTGCTTACCCTATTAAATGAATCAGGGCCAGCATCAATTGGAATAAATGAAAAATAAATATAACACCTTGGACAGCATAAATAATTATTCATCAGAAATTGTCTGGCAAGTCCAATGGGACCATTTTCCAGCAATTAAAAAAAGCTTGGAAATTGCTCATTGTCATTTCATATGAAGCCTGCACTGTATCTTGTACTGAACAGGTCATCTGAACCACTAAGTAGTTAAACTGTTTCCCCCAACATGATGGGAATTTTGCCATTAAACTTTTGAAGGGATATAGTCCCAGACCAAGGCTTATGTTTTGCTAATATTAACCATGTACCCAAAAAGACAAAGTTTTCCAACAACTGGAGCAAGGAAATCCTATCTTTCATTCGATCCATATGGCAAACCAGGAGATGATCTGGAAAAAAAGAAGAAGTGTTTATACATCTTCTCTACTCTGTAGCCTATCAAGACTGAAGTCACTATTTCTGCTAAATGTACAGAGCAAACAGAAAGAGGTAGAGTAGACATCCACACCTCCTTCTTCTCAGAAGAAGGAAGGAGTTGCATAAAATCATCCAGAAACCCAAACTACTTCAGTATTCTAACTAAAAGCTGACCCATTTGAAGCTCAGTATGTAAGTTGCTTACCATAATAGCAGTACCACTCATTGTTGGGTAATCAGTAACCATCAATGTCTTGTCTTTATTGTCACTATTGTTGATATTTGTGAATAAAACTAAACTGATCTGCAGGCACCAGTTTAAACATATTAGATGGTAATCTTCCTGCTAATACCCCACTAGCAATTTATAATCCTATCCTGATTACATACAGATATGGGATGGTAGGACTAAGGAGGAGGAGAAGGAAGTTTCCCTCTAGTATTGCAGAAATTCTAGTTTAATCTTTAATCGTTTTTATGGGTTGCAATGTCAAAATCAAGTACAAAAATCACCCATTGGCAATATATATATATATATATATATATATATATATATGTGTGTGTGTGTGTGTGTGTGTGTGTGTGTGTGTGTGTGTAAATATATATATATATATATAAATAATGTTTAAAGATTATTTTAAAATGTTTACACAACCTTTTCTATAAACCTAACAACAAAACAAATTTGATATATATATATATATATATATATATATATATATATATATATATATATATATATATACACACACACACACATTGTATGTTTACAGCATTTTATAATAAGACATTCATTCTTAACAAATTCAAATGATGGAGAATTCATTAAAAGTCATCAATACTGCAGTGACTTTCAGGAGCAGTTGACTAATAGGTCAAGTTTTGCATTAATAGGTGGACTTTAAACTATGTGTTAGAATTCATATTATTTTAGTATTGTTTTGTTTTCTTGTTTCATTCTCAATTACTTTTACTTGCTTCAATAGTATATGGAAGCCAGAAAATTTAGAATGATGGTTCGTTTTCCAGTTCCTTGTAAAAAAAAGTTTTTTTTCCAGCAGTCAAAATGGTCTGTGAAAGACAGTTTTTACTATCTTTTCATGCCAGGGATTGAACAGAATGATGTCTTTGAAAACTGAAACATTTTCAGACCATAAAGCTTAAAAAGAGTAATTATTGCCCATCTTCCCAAAAATGTCTGTTTATCAAATTTATTCATAATATATTTCCAGTCAGCCTTAACACCTAGATTGTATCCCCAACATGCAATTTTACCATATATGTTCATGTTTACAAGTTTATTGGGAGTTTAAAAGGTTATGTGTAAACACTTCCATGTTAAGATCTTCCAGTATTGAATGAAAGAGGTACCTCCAATTGTGGTTAGCATAAATTTTTTGTATTCAGTCATGCTTATAGCTTCATTTTGGAAAATGTAGTTGCATTGTTTAGTATTTATCTCTTTTTTTATATACAATGAAGATTTTGTAATTTGAAAGTATTGTTGAACATATATTATTCATATAAGTAACTTGTCATGCATATTTAAATAATTTAGCAATATTTTGAGATAGTGAAGATTTTGGCCTCTCAAACTTCTCTTGTGCCATGTTGCAATCCCTTAGATCAATATCTATTCACCAGTTTCTAATTCATATTCTATTTTAAGGTTCTCTGTGGTTTTCATCTCAGGCCTTTGAAAGAACTGTACAGTGCTAAAACATGTTTTTCTCCCCATTGTACCACTTTTTTTGAGCATTCCATAAGTCCTTTGGTTGCACAAAAAGGTATAAATAAATGAAATAATTTTTAAAGTCAACTTGCCTATAAACAAGGGTTTTAAAGTTATAAAAATATTAATATATAGGGATAGTGTTAGAGAATAAATGTTAAATTGAAAGTAGTTATTTTGTTGTATGTGATGTCTATAGGAAGATGGGAAGACTTATTTATTATTTATTTATTTACATTTGTTTACTGGGAAATTCCGACTGGACACTGGTCCTTTTTCAGTGGAGGCTTGGGGAGAAAAGCTCCACAGAAAGACATGGTAGATGGGTAAACAATAACAATAAAGGTATGTATACAGTAGAAGTGATCACGACATGGAGTAATAAAGGAGCAAAATCATTACAATTGAGTAGTAAGCTCTAATTACAAATATTGAGAAATAAGAAGTAAAACACAGTGCTACAAATTTTCTAGACAGTGACTAGATAACAATAATAACTGACTAAAACATAACTAAATCCTGGAAGGATTAACAAGCTGTGAGTAATCTTCAGTTCAGTTTTATAGTGATAGAGGGGATACTCTATCTAAATCTGGGAAAGAAGAGAAGGGTTGAAGGGGGGGTTATTAGTCAGGGTTTGGGCATGAACAAAGCCAGTGAGAATTTAGGTGAGATTTAAGTGCAGTCTTGAAAAGACAGTAGGAAGGAAAGGTAGTTATGGCAATGGGAAGGTTGTTCCAGAGCTTGGATATAGCGCAGGAAAAAAGTGCTTCACCTGCTGAGTTTTTGGCTTTGGTGATCTGGACTAGATTTTTGTTGCAGGAGTGTAGTGGTCTAGAAGAGTGATAGGGTTTGAGAATTGTATGGAGGAATGAGATACGGAGAGGGTGGTTTACTAGTTTATGAGCAAAGGTGAGTTGAGTTTGGTGTAGGAGTTGTGGGAGTTCAAGCCAGTCAAGGTTTCTAAGGGAGACACAGTGGTGACTGCGGTAGGAGGCACCAGTGGCAAATTTTACAATTTTATTGTACCAGGCTTCGAGTTTGTGTAGGTCTGACTGTCTAAGATTAGTAAGTATGGGTGATGCATAGAGTAGGGTGGAGATTAGTTGGGAATTGGCGATAGAGATTCTTGCTGGTTTGGTGAGGTATTGGTGGCTTCTGTATAAGGCACACATTTTTTGTGAACTTTTTTTATTGTTAGTGATATGTGGGCATCAAATTTGAGATTATTGTCTATCAGTATGCCAAGTAGTTTTGTGTGGGCAGTTGGTGCAATGGAGATATTATCCTTGGCTTGAATAGTGAAATGTGGGGTGTTTGGGGTAGAATTGGAGGATTGGAAGATGAGGAGTTTGGTTTTATTTGGATTGAGGAGAAGCTGGGCATTAGATAGCCAGCTTTCAACTGAAGAGAAAGATTCTTGGGTGATCTGTTGGAGTTCTGTTAGAGTTGGGGCTGAGCAGATGAGGGTGGAATCATCTGCATACTGTGTGAGGGGAGGCATGTTTGGTGGCAGTGTGCAGGTTGTTGGTGAAAAGGGAGAAAAGTAGGGGGCCAAGGATGGAGCCTTGGGTAACCCCGAGAGTAACAGGGAGGCAAGGGGATAGCTTGTTGTTACAGATAACTGATTGCTGATGGCCTTGTTGATAGCTGTGGAACCAGTTTGTGGCTGGTGTGGAGAAAGAGAGGTTGAATAGAGCAGAGAGTAGTAGATTGTGTGACACAATGTGAAAGGCTTTAGATAGATCCAGAAATACAGCAGAGGAGAGGGGGCCATTGTTCTTGTGATGGAGGACAGTGTTGGTGAAGAAAAGGAGAGTAATTTGCATGCTGTGGTGTGGCCTGAAACCATGCTGGGTATTGGAGAGGAGGTTATTGTTAAGGAGGAAATTTGAGACCTGTGCGTTGATGCATTTTTCAAGTATCTTGGAGAGGGGGGAGAGGATGGCAATGCGGCAGTAGTTGGAGAGGTCATATGAGGGGCCACTTTTGTGGAGGGGAATAATGTGTGATATTTTCCATAGCATGGGTGCATAGGATTCAGATATGGAGTGGTTGATTAACATGGAAATAGGATAAGCTATGACATCAGCTGCGATCTTTAGGTATTCAGCAGGCAGGCAGTTGGCTGCTAGTTTTGTGGGTTTTAATTTTGTCATGAGTCTTTTTATGTAGGAGGTGGGTACTGTGGAGAGAAAGAAGGTAGGGAGGGTAGTTTTGGGTTGGGTGAGGGGGAAATTAGTGTTTGGAAGTGTTTATTTGTTAGGGATAGAATGGATTCTGTGAAGTGTTTATTGAAGGAATCAGCAATGCTACTGGTGGAGAGAGTGGTGGTTGTTAGGGGTGTGCTTACTTTTCCTGGGCAGAGCACAGAGTTAATAGTGGATGTAAATTGCTTGGGGTTGTTTTGAGAGGAGTTTAGGGAAGTCTGATAGAAAAAGGCTTTGTCTGCTTTTACTTGCTTTTTAACCTTGTTACGTAGTACAAGGAAACGTTGCCTGTCTGAGGGGTTTTTAGTTATGCACCAGCATTCCCATGTTTTATCCCTGGTTTTCTTAAGGCCCCTGGTGTTTTTTTGTAGCCAGGGGGTGCTTTTAGTTCTGATTCTAGTGCTTCTCAGGGGGGCATGGGAGTTAAGGATGTTGAGGAAGGTACTGTTAATGAAATGGACTGATTCATCTAGGTTGAGGTACTTTAGAGGTGACCAGTTTACTTTCTGGAGGGAGGAGGTGAAAGAGTTGGGGTTAAAATTAGCTTTGTTGTGAATAAGTCTGTGGGTAATGGGTTTGCAATCATTAATGTGATTTTTTTAGTAGGAAGGTTGGGGAATGATCACTAAGGGAGTCAGGTAAACAGCCTGCTAGGTAGGTGTGGGGGGCTTTGTTAACTAAGACCTAGTCAAGAATGGTGTGGTTATTGGAGTATTTATTGATCCTAGTGGGGGGTTGTATTAAGTGAGAGAAACCATGGAGATTTAGATGGCGGGCTATGTGTTTGCTATTTCAGGATAGCCAATTGATGTTAAAGCCCTGAGGATGATAGAGTCTTAGGGTAGGGAGAGATTTGCCCAGTCTAGTAGGTTTTCAAGGGGAGGTACATGTTGAAAAGAGGGGCCTGTAGGTCTTTCCATTTCTCTGAATATCTCTTAAATAAAAACTTATGAAGATTTAGAGGCAGGCTACTTGTCAGTAAGCCTCAATATTGTTGGGTAGTTTAATACATCCTTTTTTCTAATAATCTTATGTGATGTTTGTATGCCCATTTTATTGAGTACCACAAGAATTTACAAATATTTTATTAAAATGTTTCAGGTGCAATTTGTTAGGTGTAAGTGCTGTAGTGTGAAATATGTACAACCTTTTGGACTGCAAAATAATTTTATGAGTTGTAGTATGTCCTCAGTGATTAAGAACTGTTTTTTCTAAGTCCCAATTAAATAGTAAGTTTTTAACAGAATTTTATTATAGTTATCATCTCTTATAACATTTTTTCTTAAATATATTCCTAAGTATACAAGGTCTTAAGTATCCCAGTTTGAGAATTCCTTAGATAAATACTATGGGTTTTGCTTTTTATTTAATATGAAGGATTCTATTTTATTATTATTGAAGCAGATATTTGAGTGCATGCATGTGTGACAGAGAAGAAAGCCCTGGCAACCAACTTTTATTACCCCTTTGCTTTGAACACTCTTCAGATCACAGGTAATTGTGTCTGTCTGCTGGTACAGTCTAGGATTCAAATGTGACTCATAAGAGCATGAGTGACAGACCTGATACAATTTTTTTTATTTTTTACGGTGTTGTACATTTCCTTTAATGAAGTATTTACATTGAAAATGTTTATCATTAAATCATCTGCAGACAGAATATTTTATATTCATAATTTTCTCTTATTTTTACCCCTATAATATTTGGGTTGGGCATAATTGTTATTTCTAAAAGTTTCATCACTAGGGCAAAATGTGTAGCAGAAAAACAGAACCCTTCTTTAGTACCCTGTTTCAGATCTATTGGACACAATAAAATGAATCCAATTTCACTTATGCTCTGTTGTCATGATACATACTATTGATTTAAGAAATGAATTCATGGGGAACAAAGTGTGTCCATTTTTTAAAAAGTAATCCCATTTAATTGAGTTGAATGCTTTCTTGATGTCAAAACTTCTGAAAGCATTTCAAGTTTGTTATTATTGACTATATCTATTAAAGTAATCCTACTTTTACTGTTGCCTAGGGTGTATTTTTAAAGATGAAGCCCATTTTGGTCATTATTAACTATGTTTGGAAGAAAGGTTTTCAATCTATATTTAAGTATAAAAGTAAATATTTTGTAGTCTTTGTTTAATAAAGAAACTGGTCTGTATGTTGAACACACTGAGTGATTTTTGTTTTCTTTATTAAATGTGTGTGAATATCTATCAGAGTACCCCCCTCAAAAAAGCAGTAAGATTTTTGATTTTCTGAGGAAATATGTAGAACATGTCATCACTTAACTTCTTTAAAATCTATGGGCTTAGTGTGATTATCCTTAATTTTTCAAATTGTACTAATGTTCAAGTTGGTAACAAATTTATTAAATAAGATCTCACTAAAGTTAGAAGTACTAAGGTGTTGATTTATTTTATTATAATAATTCCTAAATATTGACATTTCTTCTATTTTTGTTTTTAATTTGTTTGTAGATCATCTTATTTCTGCTATACAATTAATTCTGAAAGAAAATTTTCATCTCCTAATTAAATAATGCATTATTCTTTGAGACATTGGGTTGGATAAAACTTTTAATTTCTCTAATGCCATTATAGATTTATGAGACAGTATTCTTTGATAATCTTTGTTAAGTGACTAGACTAGATTCAAAAGGATATGATGTCCTCTCTGGAATTTAGATTTCACTTCAGTAAATTTATTTTGAATGTCTAGTACTTTGTTTCCCATAGCTTGATTTTTCCAGTTGCACCATGGTAGTGATTTCACATACAGGAAAGCCATTAAAGAATCTCAAGTCATTAATTTATTTACATTTTCTTAGTCTTCTATTTCACTGATGTATCATTTCTTATAATCATCTTGCCTAACTATATAAATTGTAATTATTGAGGTAATTTCCAGTTTATTAGCATTAACATACAGTCTGACTGTTAAGATATTATGGTTTGAAAAGGGACAAGGAATAATTCTAAAATCTGCTAGCTTAGAAATCAGTTCATGGCAAATCAGTATTTTTTTCTATTCTAGAATGTGTACCAAAATATAGCCATAGTTAAGATATGATAAACAGTTTGAGTCCTTTATATGAAATATAGCTTTTAAGTTTAAAAGTTCAGTCCAGTTTTCTAACACATTTTCAAATGCTGAGATCCATTTTCATGCTGAATATTTAGTTTCTATCAAAAAAGCACTAGTCTCTTCAAGCTACTAGGGCACCATTCATATCATTTAGGATATCCTCAGTGTGATTATTTAAAGATTATTTGACTTTCATACCAGGAAACCAATATAGATTTATCAAAATCCAAATTCTATTATCAGATTCTGTAATTACCATGGTGAACATACCTTCTCGGTCTTAGGCACAATCAAGTCATCTTTCCAAAAGCATAGAGTCTACTTCTTTTCTTTACTCTTAAATAGGGACACGAGTAAAATTTAAAATTGGCTAAATTTCCCATTTCCTCTAGCATACGGTTTTATGTGTGTTCCTTGCAGAAATATAATTTAAGAATTATTGCTTTTAAAATAGTTAACACTTCCTCTTTTGTGTCTGTTGTTCAGTACATTAAATCCCTGTTATATGTATATTTAATGTGATAGTATACAATTTATATATAATTTTTTATAATGTTAGCGTAAGCTAGCTTTCCACATGTTATCCTCAAAAGTCATTATTTTGTATTACATGCTATCTAGAAAGTTAAGTTTACAATACTGAATTAATTGTAGATATCCAGGAAAAAAAACATAACTGACAGACTGATGATTAAACTTTAATACGAGAGAAAAACGTGTAATCAAAAGAAAAGATTCCTAGTTTGATTAGGATATCCCAATCAATCTATAATTTATTAATCGTTCTAGCCAAGAAAAAAAAAAGAAAAAAAAATTAAACCCTCAGTAACCTTCACCTTTGGATCGGAGTGACTGCATTAATTCATGGATTGACATAGAATGGGGTTCTACTGTTTTATAAGTCATTATAATTATAATTATTTCAGTAGAGTATAGAGAGAGATATCAACCTAAAATATAACTTCATTAAAAGTATGATATAGCTTGAAAGTAATAAAAACTAAACTTTGTTATACTAATCATGTTATCACAAAACATCTCAAAATGATCTTACTTCTCAAACACTGAGTTGTAAACTTCACTCTTAACCACTGACTTGTAACACCAATATGCATGTATATTCTTTTATAAAGAATATTCATGTGAACCGATGGTAACCCATCAAAATGATTGCTAAGAAATTTTGCCCATTACTTAAGTTTGGCTGGGGAGCAGGTGAATAAATCCTCCTGGTGTCTTTAAAATTTCCTTTCTTTAGACTAGTAATGCATGGAAATATTATGTCTGTTCAACTTTCCACAATACAATTTACTGGAATAGAAAAATGAACATTTCTTCAGATTATCTGAAGATGAGCCACAATGTAATTCTGTGGCTTACAATTTTATACCCGTCCAACAATTTTTGATACTTTCCTTAATATCTATTTAACTATTAATTATGGTGCCAGTAATAATGATCTAAGGCACTATACAAAATATAAGGACTGATTGTATCTGTTTATTATATTATTTGCACGTTCCCATGAGGATACATGTTGATTACTACCATCATCATTTATTTTTCATGTGTATGTTTTAAGATATTTTTATACCTCAAGATTCTCCTTAAATGTTCGATGCAAATTTTCTCAACACTATAATAAGTCATAACTGAATCAATATATGAAAACCTTTTTTTGAAAAAGTCAGTTACTAAACCTCCCTCTCATAAGTGTCTATTTAAATAAAAAACATAATATTTTAGCATGAATTATGGCAATTCATATATTGATCAATGTCAACATATTTAGCACCCCTAAATATCTTGTATGATCAATATGGTGGGATATCCGGAATTCAGGCGTATTCTTTTGATGTTAAAATATGTTAAGACAACGGCATGAGAAAGGCAGTACACTACCTTTAAATATAAGACAGGAAAGGAGAAGCCCGCCCCTTGCTCTCTGAATTATCAGCATTTCCCTATCCTTATATCAAAACAGAAATCATGCATGGCCACTGTAAATTAGTTCCTTAAATATAACTCCTTCCACAAGAGAGTGCATGTGATCAATACCACACCAGTAAACATGCAATATCACCCATATTAGATCTCACTTTCTACACTGTAAATGTGTAAAGCACTACCATACCCCTCAACTTCTTTGCTCAAGACTAAAAGCAATATGAGGAAAAATGTATTAAATCAGGGACAACTATTATACATTTTTTAAATCCACCTAAATAGTCAACAGAACAGCTAACTTCATAACAGCATGCATTTCCCTAACATCATGAACCTCCAGTGTCTGACACCATTAACTGACTGTAATCTTCACTAACTCACCAGAAAATTAAACACCCTATGAGCAACAGAGCAAAAATACAAAGCTGAGAGGCATGAACATTGCTATCATAAACCTATGCAAAGGTCACATACTGAGCTTCTTTGGCTGATGAAAAAATAGGCAAGGTGTACAGCCACAATTAAAATAAAGTGCTGTGATTTTATGCTTACCTCTGCTACTTTGTTCAAAATTATTCAAATATCTTACCATTTGCAGTTCAAATCTAAGACTTTTGTCTCTTTTTGTAGCTCCTTGACAGATCTCTTTTGCCCAAAGTAAAAGGGAAAGATCATTAAAGTATTTCTCTCTCTCTCTTTGTGTGTATATATATATATATATATATATATATATATATATATATATATATATATATATATTTATGGGTCTACTTCTGTTTGTCAAAAGCTCGTTCTTTCAAAAGACAGAAGTACTATGCCATTTACATGAAAGTGCACTTAATCAAAAGTATACTTTCGTGAATACCAGTTCACCGAACCGGAAATAAAAACAAACAAGAAACACTGCATCACCGAAGCATGCTACAGTGGGGATAAGGAAATATACCTGTTTCCCCACTGTAGTGCGATATCAGAGTTAGTATATATAAAATAGTGGAGGTGTGGGGGCACAGCCCCCCAAATGATGGGTGCAGAGGGGCTTTCCCCCCTGCAAAACTGCCTTTGCAGTGTTTCTTTTTTGTGTTTATTACCGGTTCAGTGAACCAGTATTCACAAAAGTGCACTTTTATGTAAATAGGGTCATACTTCTGTCTTTCAAAATAAAGAGCTTTCGACAAACAGAAGTAGACCCATATATATATATATATATATATATATATATATGTGTGTGTGTGTGTGTGTGTGCGTGTGTGTGTGTGTGTGTGTGTATATATATATATATATATATATATATGTATGGGTCTACTGTTTTTAATCGAAATTACAGCTCTTCGAATCACAGATAAGCGATTCCACTTACCTGAAATTTCACTTGCGCAAAAGCGCACTTTTCCGAAGTTTGTTTCACTGACCCACTTAATGTGCTGTTGGCTGTTTCTTGCTGTATGCTGTAGATATTGTAAAGCCTGACAGAATACAGGGTAGTATGATCAGTGTTCTTTTTCTCTTTGTATGTATGGTAGCTTTTATTTGCAGCTGTTGCGGGTGTCAAATGCAGGTACAGATTGTGGAATCCACCTGTGATGTTACTGCAGTGCGATCTTGGAGATGGTATATATATCAGGGGTTCCTAAACTGTGTGCTGTGACGCTATGGGGAGTCACGGCTTCCTCACACGGACACCGTGAACTAATACCCTTCATTTATACTTTTTTTTCTTTTGTTTTTTAATTTTCGCCGGTTTTGAGCTGATGTCATCACGTGAGCGATGATGTCAGCTCCATCAGGACTACCAGCCTGTCAGTATTGAGCTCAATGAGCTCACGTTGACATTGTGCATGCATTTCTGGCTGGCCTGTTGCAAGTGTGAATGGATGGGCTAGTCTACAGGAAAATTGTCACCCGAGAAACAACGTTTCATGGAAAAAGATGCTACATCGCACGTTTGGCCTGTAGAGGATGCATAGTGGCATGGGAATGAACTGCATACATTTTTTAGTAGTGCCAAATTTGAAGACATTGGAGATGGGATACACAGTGTGCTCGTGTCCTGCTGTAATTTTAAAATGCATATCCTTGTATGTTCTTTAGCAAGAGCTTTCAGAATTTAATGTTGTGGTGCTCTACAGTTATTTAAAATGACTGCCTCAGTGGGAATGTTAATTTTATTTATGATGCTTAGTCATACTTCATGCACACTTTGAAGCATTGTGCTAGTACTGCAGCATAATACTCACTCCCCTGATTTGTAAAAGTCCTTTAGCATTGCATTACAGCTGCAGCATTACTGCATGGTACATGAAGTGATGTGGCTGTTTAGATTGAACCATAGCTGTTAACCTCTTGGCTCATGATTTGGGAGCCAAGTCAAAACAATCAGACATAAACAATGACTCTGGGACATGTATATGTTTGTGTCATTTACTTGAAAAATTGTTAAAATAAGGTCCTAAGCATTTTCTGAACATTATGATATATGTAGTAATAAACTTGGCTGCTGTTGTTTGTTTTATTTTATTGTTTACTTTACTATATTGTGCTTTTAGTCTGAAGACTAAGAAATCTATAATTATAAATCACTTTGTGATTTTTTTAAAGCATTCAAAAACATAAAGCAAAGTTAGAGATGTACTTTTAAAGTCTAGGACGGTTAAGAGGTGAGAGAGAGAGAGTTAAGATATAGCTTGGGTCTGTTTACTTGAATGTTCTTGGCTGATGTACTTTACACACTTTGTGTTGTCTGATCTTATTTGTATTTAACTTTGTATTTTTTCTTTTTATTTTAAGTTACAGATAAAAATGATTCTCTTGGATCAATTTGTCTAACCTAGTTTCCAGAGATAAATGAAGAAAATTGTGCCTGATGAGTTGTACTTCACTTAACCTTGTCTTCGAAAAGAGAACTGTTTTTATTGGAGTCTTGTAAGGTTCAGCTAGGTACCTTTACTGATTTGAATATATTAGTTCATCATTGATGTTATTTTTTTTGGTTTATATTAATCCATAGATTGAAATGGAAGATGTAGCATTTAAATGTGGAAGGTGTTTATTAATTTTCAATCTGTTTGAAGTCAGCACTGAAGGGAGAGCTGTTTAATAGCATTGTGCTCTGATATGCACTTGATACAAATGCTTATCCACTATATACAAATAAGAATACTACCTTGCAAATACTAAGTGAGATTTTGAGAGTTAAAGAACATATGTATTTGGATAACTATAACAGGACTTTTCAGCATTCTCTTGCTATAAAAAATTTTCATTCTGTTGCCGATGGGGTTATGAGGCAAAAAAGCTGTTCAAACTAGTAGATTTTTTGTACTTTAACTTACTCACTGCTGTGATGAAATAAGAGTGATAACCAGATGTACCAAGCCCTTCTGACTAGTAAAGAATGGTAACAAAACTGTCAGAGGTTGAACCAGTCACTTTGATTAGATTGCAATCAGTCACATTTTGAAAATCTCTACTAATACCTCATGATTATATCTGGTTTAGCACACTGAGAAAGGTTTCATTGAAATGAGTGACAGTTTCATCCTGGGGCAAAGATTTTAATATTTGCCAGTTATAATGTTTTAGGTTGGATATGAACGTGTCACTGTTAAACTTACTTAAATTGTGTAAAAGTTGTAGTGATGTTTTTGTGGTATGACTTTCTTCCTACAAGTTTTGGAAGGTGATCTCTAACAGAGTTTGAAAGGGTGCAAATACATGCAATTTTATTTGGGTTGGATGTAAGAGTTCAGTTAAAGGTAGTTTTTTTATCATTTGACAAAGCCCTATAATATGCACTTTATGCGCACGCAAGGGGAGGGTAGAGCCTTCGGGAAAACCTGGATTCAGCAAGGGAGCCGAAAATCGAAAAAGTTTGGGAACCACTGGTATATATAATATGCAGGGGTTGTGGGGATGCAGCTCCCCACATGGGGGGTGGAGGGGGCTTTCCCCCGGGAAAAATATTGGAGAATGTATGTGTTGTTGTTTGTGATATGTTCCATTATTGTGTTTTCAATGATGTGTTATTTGGGGAGGTGTAGTTTCGGTGCAGTAAGGTTTCAGGTAAGTGAAGCCGGTTATCTGCAATTTGGTGGAGTGTTATTTTGATGATAAAAAGATAAAAAGTATACCGATATATATATATATATATATATGGGTCTACTTTTATTAGTTGAAGTTATGTTTCTTCGATTAACAAAAATACGACCTTACTTTTGCGAAAGTACTCTTCAACAAAAGTACACTTTTGTGAATTCCTGTTCACTGAACCGGCAATAAAAACAACACTTTAAAGTCATTATATATACTAACTCCGAGATCACACTACAGTGGGGAAACAGGTATATTCCCTTATCCCCACTGTAGCATGCTTTAGTGCTGCAGTGTGTCAGTTTTATTTTATTTTTATTTTATTGTAGTGCGATCACAGAAAGAGTATATATAATGTAGTGGGGGTGTGGGGGCACAGTCCCCCACATGGGGGGTGCAAGGGGGCTTTCCCCTCTTCAAAACTGACTGTAAACTGTTGTTTTTTTATTTTAATTACGAGTTTGGCGAATGGGAATTCTGGAAAGTGCACTTTCATTGAAGTGCACTTTCGTGAAAGTAAGGTCGTAATTTTGTTAGTCAAAAAAACATAACTTCAGCTAATAAAAGTAGACCCATATATATATATATATATATATATATATATATATATATATATATATATATATATATATATATATATATATATATATATATATATATATATAGAAATATATATATATATATATATATATATATATATATATATATATATGGGTCTACTTTTATTAGCTGAAGTTATGTTTTGTGTGAACCAAAAGCGTGAATTTTAAATTGCAAAAGTCTCCATAGTTCATAAATCAGCAAATCAGTGTGTGTGTGTGTGTGTGTGTGTGTGTGTGTGTGTGTGTGTGTGTGTGTGTGTGTGTGTGTGTGTGTGTGTGTGTGTGTATGTGTGTGTGTGTGTGTGTGTGTGTGTGTGTGTGTGTGTGTGTGTGTGTGTGTGTGTGTGTGTGTGTGTGTGTTTGTGTGTAAATGACCTGACACATACCTCCCTAGACTATACGAAGAGTGACATCATAGAGTTCTCAGAATATGTGTCTCAGGCTGGTATGAGCCTAGCACTGAGCAGCATTTTACCTTCTCCAAGTATGATGCCACAATATGAACAAAAGATGATTGACTTTAATAATTGGCTTAGTTTCTGGTGTCATTCTAAGGGGGTGCAATATTTGTCAGCATGGAAGGAGATGGTCAACAGGCCATGCTGCTTTGCCAGAGATGGTTTGCACTTCTCCCCTCTAGGCTTTTGAACATTAGCTAAAATATTGCTTTCCCCCCATAGTGCCTTTTTTTTAGGCAATGCCAAACTGAAAGTACTTCTGATGTAGCAAATCAAAACCAAGAAAATCTAAAGGTATTACTACTCAGTGCTAGGAGCCTAAACAAGAAAACACACTCACTGGAAGCTTTCTTTACCCTAGAGAATGCTGATGTCTGTGCGGTCACTGAGACTTGGTTTAAAGCCACAGAGAGCACACCAACAGTGCAAGGTTATAATGCCTTCCACACATTTAGACCAGCTACTTCATAGGCAAGGACTACAGGTGGAGGTGTCTCTATTTACATTAAAAATAAATATACTTCAAGGCTGGTCAAACAGGACAATGCACTTGAGCTGCTCCATGTTCAAATCACCATAGATAAAATCCAATACCACTTCCTTGCAAGCTATAGGTCCTTGTGTATGACCCAGGAAACCTATACCATGTATTTAAACTTATTACAAACACTAACCATCCAACCCAATACCATATTCATGGGTGACTTTAATTACCCCACTATTAACTGGAAATCTTATACAACATCAAATGTACATACACAGAGATTCCTGGATTTTGTAAACACAAACTCCCTGGACCAGATAGTCAATACACCAACCAGGGGAGCAACTATACTTGATTTGGTCCTCACTAATATGGGAGAGTGTTGCACATTCCCTTCTGTAAAACCTTCTCTGGTATGGTCAGACCACAAAAAGTTCACCTTTGAAGTAAAAATAAAACTTGGACCCTCAGCTCAACTGGGAATATTCAGGAACTATTCTAAGGCTAGCCTCCTGCTATTAAGTGAGAACCTGGCAAAATTTCAAGTCCCCATAAACCCTGAGAATACTGCTGCCTATGCAGAACTGTTCACAGAAACCCTGTGCAAGCATGTTAATAGCTGCATAGAGGCAGCTGTACCCACCAGGAAGAAGTACAGAACTAACTTAGAAACAAGCCACCCTGGTGGAATCACAAAATCAATCGGGTGTATAACAGGAGGAAGAAAAGCATGGCAAAAATTAGGAGGTGCAGCACCCAGCAGGATAAACATACTCTCATCAAACTAAACAAAGGACAAATAAAGTCTACCAAAGCCAAATTTGAAGTAAGTTTGGCCTCCCAGGCAAAGGACAACCACAAAGCATTCTTTAGCTATGTCCGCAACCTCAAAGGCAACACATAATGGTGTGCAGAGCTCATTGTAAATGGAGCCACCTATACTGAGCCAAAAGATAAAGCAAACCTCCTGGCTGATAAATTCAGCTCCAACTTTACTCTTCTCTCCCCCTCAACCTTCTCTCAGGAAATATCATCAAATATAACTCTCCCTTCTATCACTAGGGAAGGGTCCTTAATGGTCTCTCTATGATCAAGAGCAGTGCATCAATGGGCGCAGACAATATCCCAGGATGCCTTCTAAATAGCGTGACACATGACCTATCAGGGCCTCTGGAATTACTATTTAACTGTAGCCTCCAAGCAGGCTTTGTGCCTTATTAATGGAGAAAGGGAACAGTCATCTGTCTGCACAAAGGTGAGCCATCTACAGACCCTGGAAATTACAGATTCATAAGTCTCACTAGTCTTATATGTAAAGCCATGGAAAGAATTATTATGGAGATGATCAATAGAGATATAGTAAACCTCCAGAGAATGGACCCAACCCAGTTTGGTTTCGTCAAGGGCAGATCATGCCTACTCAACCTGGTGGACTTCTTTGAGAAGGTCACCAAAGCAATAGATGAGGGTAAAATTGTTTACACTGTCTGCCTTGACTGGCCAATGAATTTGACACAATACCCTACTCAGGCTTTCTTGACAAGCTCAAGAGGTTAGGTACAAACCCGTATGTCACCTGGTGGATAGCCCACTGGCTCACAAACAGGACCCAGGAAGTTAGAATTGGAGAGCCCACCTACAAAGAGGCCAGTCACAAGTGGAGTCCCTCAGTTATCAGTACTTGGACTGCTCCTTTTTGGCATTTACTTCTCAGAAGTCAAGGGTCTCTGGCTGACAAAATTTACATATGATTGCAAATTAGGAGCTGTCATTGAATCTCACACTGAGACAAATGTTCTCCAGGAGCGGCTGACACAGACAAACAACTGGTGTCAGAACCCTGGCCTACAACTAAATGCCAAGAAATGCATAACAGTATCCTTTGGGAAGTTATCCAACCCTGGTAACTATCATATTGACAACACACCCCTTAGAGCTGACCCAGTAGTCAGGGACTAAGGGATACACATAGATAGTAATCTAGCCTTTGATCATCACATGCCTACAGTGGTGAGGAAATCATTCTATGTTGTGCAACTTATAAACAAATGTATGGCATCTAAGTCCGAGGAAGTCATTGTTCCACTGTATTCGGCATTCATCAGACCTATCATTGAGTACAATGCCCCCTTTGGTATGTACCTAACCAGGAATATCTAACAATTGGAATGTCCACAGTGGTTCCTCACTAAAATAACACAGGACATAAGTAATATGTCCTATGCAGACCTCCTCAAGGTCCTATCCCTGTATTCTGTCTCCTACTGGCTTTTGATTGGAGATCTATGCCCGGCATACAGGGCATTGTCAGACTGCACTCTGATGGACCTCCTGCATATCCACAAAGCAAACAGTGCCATAATTACCCATTCTAAAGACTTAAACCTTCCCTGTGGTATAAATAGGACCTGCTGGAGAGATAGGTACTGTATGTTTCCCAGAGATTACCCCATCTATGGAACAAGCTGCCCATCCATGTGAAGCAGAGTTCCTCCCTAACCCAATTCAAGTGCACCTTGGGCCATTGGATGGGAAAACAGAAATTCATCCCTGGTTTGGCACCTATGTCTCTAATGCAAACAGGTAACTTGTAAATGGTTCATCTCCCAGGGCCATGCTTACACTTATCAAGAGTAAAGTCTTAAAAAGGCCCTTGTGGTAGTTATTAGTTATCCTAGTAAACACCTACATATATATATATATATATATATATATATATATATATATATATATATATATATATATATATACAGACACTCATGTTTTGTATATTCCAAAAGTGAATTTTATGAAAGATATTTGACAGGAAAAATGTAAAATTTACCCATGAATTTTGGATGAATCTTGCAAGTAACTCTTCATGAAAAACGTAGCTAAAGTAGAGGATGAATTCCCGCCACTTTCATGAGTATATTAGGTTATTTCTGCAGTGCTCTTTTCCAGTGCTGCTACTTGTTAGCCATCTTGAATTGCTTCACCAGAAATTGTAGTTTTATTTCAAGAATATGTAATCCTTTAAGTGCCTGCAACACGATTTAAAATCTTCTTAACATCTCCCAGAGCTGCTGTCCCCTTCCTGATAATTCTCTGTGGGAATATGGTTTGGACTCGGAATGTTAGCTTTTGAGAGCTTCTACAATTCAGCATTGAGACACTGTTCAGCAGCTCAGTCTATGAACTCCCTAGCCTCATCTTTTTTTTTCTAAGTTTGGAATGAATAGTCCTTCCAAACACGTGTCAATTTCCTCTGCAGACATATTTGCCTGCTCAAGCTCTGAATAAAATACTAGTTAGTATTCTTTAAAAATGTTTAGATATCAGATGGCTTCCTATGCACTTCATCTGAAGGTGACTTGCAGATCCCCACTGTAGATCAATGTGTGTGTATGTACCTTTAAGAAGGTTTTTGAGGGCTTGCAAAAGTGTATAAATACTCAGCATGTGCGAGCCTAACTGCCATTTTGTAGTTAGCTGTTAAGATGTAAGCATGTATGTATTTAAGGTCTGTCTGTTAATCAGTTTTTTATATTTTATGATGTTGCTGTCTGTCCTGATGTGTTTCTATGTATTAAAGCATCTAAATGAACTACTCCACCTGCTTGTCATCTATGTTAGAGAGGGACGAGCTACACCCTCTACTATGAGAGTGTCTTGCTGTAACCTCAAGCGCAAAGCCATTTTTTTGTGCTTTTGAGGACACCACAATGTCCCACCGTTTAAGGGAGTGAGTCTTGTAATCCAGTTTGGCTGTAATTATTTTAGAGAGGTCTCACTTCCATAGTTCTATTTTTGTTCCAGTGCTCTTTCATATCCCATGAGCGGACAGGTGATCCACTGTGGCGACCCCTAACCGGGAAAAGCCACAAGAAGAAGAAGAAGAAGGAGCTCTTTCAAATCCCTAGACATATATTTCCTGTTTCTCTAATAACCATCTCTGTAAATCTCTCCAAGGAAATAACCTACAGTTTCTAATCTTGGCCATATGCTTTCCTAATGCTGATTTAAAATCATCCAATGGGGGCACCCTCACCTCATTCATCAACTTGCTTATTTAACCACTCCCTAAAGTATTGTGAGTTGCAAAATGAGATACTGACTCTGCAATGCCTTTGTTGAACTCTGCCTGACCCTACCTTTCAACTGTCCAGATATTTGCAGAATTTCCAGGTTTTTAACTTATATTTTTGGTCTGTTCCTCAGAAAATTTATGTTTTTCTGGATTTTTGAGGCAAATCTGTAAGAACTGAATTCATTAAATAATGACATGCATTTGAGTTTCAGTTTTCACATCCTTCAGAAAATGCATGGTAACATAAGACCTTTTATTCTAGCAACTTTCAAAGTTTATTAGTGTTGTTGTTGTGTCTTTCAGCTTTTCCCGGTTAGGGGTCGCCACAGCGGAACTCCGGTCCGCTAATGATTGGCAGTAGATTTTTACGTGCCGAGTTGCCAGCCCTGACACACAACCTACAATGAAGGTACACCCATTCACGCATGTCTCCACACAGAAGACGCTCTAGCTGAGAATCGAACAGGACAACATCTGACTGTGAGGTGACAACGCTACCTCAGTACCACCACTGCAGTTCAAAGTTTATTAGTGTAGTATTTAAAATTATTCCCTATTTTTGAAGCTTTGTCCCCCCATTAATTTTGGCTTCATCCAGACTTTTTGTGCTAAGAAGTTGAGAGGTACGTCTGCATCTCTGCATTTTTCTACACAGCCAGCAAAATGGGTGCAGAAGATCTGATAGCTTTATGAGATCTATGTCAATGCACTATGAAATATGAGTGTTTATTTGAAATTAACCCCCTGTCAAGCCTTGAATGCAACTTATAAGCTAGAGAATAGAAAGTCTAACACTGCCAATGTGACCAAAATGGCAGTGTCTACAAGGCTCGTTATGTAACAAAAGGCACTACAGCACCTTCCTAACTGAGGTATCTGGTATCTCCAAAGTCCTGCTTGAGCATCCCTAACACTATTTACCAAATTCCAATTTCTCATTAATAAGCAAACCACTTCCTGAAAATGCATACTTTTCATTAACGTTTCATCAAGTGACTAGACTAGATTCAAAAGGATATGATGTCCTCTCTGGAATTTAGATTTCACTTCAGTAAATTTATTTTGAATGTCTAGTACTTTGTTTCCCATAGCTTGATTTTTCCATTTGCACCATGGTAGTGATTTCACATACTGGAAAGCCATTAAAGAATCTCAAGTCATTAATTTATTTACATGTTCTTAGTCTTCTATTTCACTGATGTATCATTTCTTATAATCATCTTACCTAACTATATAAATTGTAATTATTGAGGTAATTTCCAGTTTATTAGCATTAACATACAGTTTGACTGTTAAGATATTATGGTTTGAAAAGGGACAAGGAATAATTCTAAAATCTGCTAGCTTAGAAATCAGTTCATGGCAAATCAGTATTTTTTCTATTCTAGAATGTGTACCAAAATATAGCCATAGTTAAGATATGATAAACAGTTTGAGTCCTTTATATGAAATATAGCTTTTAAGTTTAAAAGTTCAGTCCAGTTTTCTAGCACATTTTCAAATGCTGAGATCCATTTTCATGCTGAATATTTAGTTTCTATCAAAAAAGCACTAGTCTCTTCAAGCTACTAGGGCACCATTCATATTATTTAGGATATCCTCAGTGTGATTATTTAAAGATTATTTGACTTTCATACCAGGAAACCAATATAGATTTATCAAAATCCAAATTCTATTATCAGATTCTGTAATTACCATGGTGAACATACCTTCTTGGTCTTAGGCACAATCAAGTCATCTTTCCAAAAGCATAGAGTCTACTTCTTTTCTTTACTCTTAAATAGGGACACGAGTAAAATTTAAAATTGGCTAAATTTCCCATTTCCTCTAGCATACGGTTTTATGTGTCTTCCTTGCAGAAATATAATTTAAGAATTATTGCTTTTAAAATAGTTGTTAACACTTCCTCTTTTGTGTCTGTTGTTCAGTACATTAAATCCCTGTTATATGTATATTTAATTTGGTTGTGATAGTATACAATTTATATATAATTTTTTATAATGCTAGTGTAAGCTAGCTTTCCACATGTTATCCTCAAAAGTTATTATTTTGTTTTACATGCTATCTAGAAAGTTAAGTTTACAATACTGAATTAATTGTAGATATCCAGGAAAAAAACATAACTGACAGACTGATGATTAAACTTTAATATGAGAGAAAAATGTGTGATCAAAAGAAAAGATTCCTAGTTTGATTAGGATATCCCAATCAATCTATAATTTATTAATCGTTCTAGCCAAGAAAAAAAAAAAAAGAAAAAAAAATTAAAACCTCAGTAACCTTCACCTTTGGATCAGACTGACTGCATTAATTCATGGATTGACATAGAATGGGGTTCTACTGTTTTATAAGTCATTATAATTATAATTATTTCAGTAGAGTATAGAGAGAGATATCAACCTAAAATATAACTTAATTAAAAGTATGATATAGCTTGAAAGTAATAAAAACTAAACTTTGTTATACTAATCATGTTATCACAAAACATCTCAAAATGATCTTACTTCTCAAACACTGAGTTGTAAACTTCACTCTTAACCACTGACTTGTAACACCAAGATGCATGTATATTCTTTTATAAAAAATATTCATGTGAACCGATGGTAACCCATCAAAATGATTGCTAAGGAATTTTACCCATTACTTAAGTTTGGCTGGGAAGCAGGTGAATAAATCCTCCTGCTGTCTTTAAAATTTCCTTTCTTTAGACTAGTAATGCATGGAAATATTATGTCTGTTCAACTTTCCACAATACAATTTACTGGAATAGAAAAATGAACATTTCTTCAGATTATCTGAAGATGAGCCACAATGTAATTCTGTGGCTTACAATTTTATACCCGTCCAACAATTTTTGATACTTTCCTTAATATCTATTTAACTAATAATTATGGTGTCATTAATAATGATCTAAGGCACTATACAAAATATAAGGACTGATTGTATCTGTTTATTATATTATTTGCACGTTCCCATGAGGTTACATGTGGATTCCTACCATCATCATTTATTTTTCATGTGTATGTTTTAAGATATTTTTATACCTTAAGATTCTCCTTAAATGTTTGATACAAATTTTCTCAACACTATAATAAGTCATAACTGAGTCAATATATGAAAAACTTTTTTTGAAAAAGTCAGTTACTAAACCTCCCTCTCATAAGTGTCTATTTAAATAAAAAACATAATATTTTAGCATGAATTATGGCAATTCATATATTGATCAATGTCAACATATTTAGCACCCCTAAATATCTTGTATGATTAATATGGTGGGATATCCAGAATTCAGGCGTATTCTTTTGATGTTAAAATATGTTAAGACAACGGCATGAGAAAGGCAGTACACTACCTTTAAATATAAGACAGGAAAGGAGAGTGCACACACACACACACACACACACACACACACACACACACACACACACACACACACACACACACACACACACTCATATTGTACAAACATTACA
The DNA here is from genome assembly GCF_019279795.1 of Protopterus annectens. Classification (NCBI taxonomy): domain Eukaryota; kingdom Metazoa; phylum Chordata; order Ceratodontiformes; family Protopteridae; genus Protopterus; species Protopterus annectens. Next base: position 1,095,331,173 of record NC_056747.1, on the reverse strand, counting down.
ATCACCCTACATATTCAAACACACACCATACTAATGCACAAACACACTCACTGGACAAAACATTTGATCTCTCATACACTTGTTAACCGCCATCCTCCACACACACACACACACACACACACACACACACACACACACACACACACACACACACATGCACACACACACGCACACACACACCCAATCATATTGCACAAACATTATGAACACCCTACATATCCAAACACACAACATGCCAACACACACACTCATAGGTTCATAGGTTCATAGGTTCATAGGTTAGTCCTAGGCTATCAGCCCTAGGGCCTATACAAGCCTAGCCATAACAATTCCCTGAATATTTCTTCCCACATTATTTACTTTCCTGGACCCCTGTCTAGCAGGGCGACTGACGTGATCCCTGGGGTGAATTTCCTTTCTCCCATCCAATCGTCAAGGTTCCTCTTGAAGAGGTCCAAAGAGGCACTCTGCTTGACATGTATGGGCAATCTATTCCAGAGTCTGGGGAGTCTCTGGGTCAGGAACCTATCCCTCCAACATGTTTTGTTTATTGTGATGACAAGGTTTAGATCCCTGGAGCGTGTAGCTCTGAGGGATTGGGATTTCTTTAAGTGTAGCATGTCCAACAGCTCTGGGTTTGACATGGCCTTGTATGTTAAGCAGAGATCGCCTCTGTGTAGACGAAATATTTAAGAGTATAGCTGGAGTTTATTAAGGCGGTCAGCATAGGGCATCTGCTTTAGGCCTGTGATTCTTTTTAGTGAGGTATTTCTGAGGCCTTTCCAGTTGTTGCAGATGTCTTGAGAGGTACATACCAAATGGGGCATTGTATTCTATAATGGGTCTAATGAGGGATGAGTACAGTGGGACAATGACCTCCTTTTTTCTGGATGAAAGCCCTTAGATGAGGTGTGCCACATAGAAGGATTTCCTGACTGTTGTGGCGATGTGGTTATCGGAAGGTGAGACCACTGTCCACCTGTGTCCCTAAGTCTCTTATCACACTTTCTGTGTTTTGTGTACTGCCACCTATATGGTAATTCATGGATACATGTTTTTTCCCAAAGGGATAACAATACATTTCTTGGCATTGAGCTTGAGCCCATGGCTCTGGCACCAAGCATCTGTTTCTGTAAGGCCCTTTGTAGAGTATCCACATCATTTGGGATTCAATAATGGCTCCCAGTTTGCAGTCATCTGCAAACTTTGTTAGCCAGAGTCCCTTAGTGTTGACCTGTACTTCAGAGAAGTAGATGCCAAACAAGAGCGGCCCCAGGACTGAACCCTGAGGTACTCCACTTGTCACTTGTCTGGAGCTGGATTTGGAGTCGGCTACTTTTACAGTGTGGGTTCTATCAGTAAGCCATTTAGCAACCCCTTGGGTGACATAGGGATTAATGCCCAACAGTAAGTTTATCTGATTCCAGAGTGGGGGATGGTGTCAAAGGCCTTGGCTAGGCCTAGATAGGCTGTGTGGACTACCTTGTCCATGGCTCTGGAGACTGATTCAAAGAAGTCAATCAGGTTCAGGAGACAAGATTGGCCCTTCACAAACCCAAACTGGGTGGGGTCCAGTGTTTGAAGGTTGCCAATGTCTTTGTTTATAAGTTCCATGATAATACGCTCCATGGCCTTGCAGATAAGGCTTGTCAGACTGATGGGATGGTAGTTTCCGGGATCCAAGGTGGATCCCCTTGTGGATTGGGATAACTATAGCCTGCCACTCAGTGGGCACAAAACCTGAGGTGAGGCTATGATTAAACATGACATTTAGGTGAGGTGCCAGTTCATATTGTAGTTCATGTAGCACACAGCCCAGGATGTCATCTGGTCCCATGGATGCTGTATTCTTGGCTTTAGAGAGTGCGTTTTGTACCTGTGTGGCCATTATTACTGGAATTTGGCAATCTTCCGTATTGAGATGGGCCATTTAGGGGTGAGAGGGGTGAAGTTGGCACTGAATCGATCTGCCAGGATATTGGCAATATCCTTCGGATCAGTATATTTAATGCCATTCTGTTTTAGCTCAGAGCAGATCTGAGCATTGCCATTTAGATTCTTGACATAATTATAGAATGCTTTGTGGTTGTCTTTGGAATATTTGGCAATTTTATTTTCGTAACTAGCTTTGGAGGATTTTATGAGGCATCTCAGTTTCTTACTGAGGCTAGTAAGGGAGTTTTTTGCATCCTGGGATTTTCCTCTTTTCTGCAAAAGTTTCTTCCTTTTGTTGTAAAGTTTGTTTATGGCAGGGGACCACCAGATTGGCTTCCTTTTTTGGATGAGAGCATTTTGGTTCTATTTGGGATGGCACGATTCATGCATGAGTGGATGTGCTCGTACAGTGTCAGTAGTGTAGGATTCAGCAGTTGAACTTTCAGTTCCGCCTGCATGGGTGTCATGAAGTTTGTCACTTCTGACTTGAGAAGCATGAAGTTGGCTTTAGAGAAGTTTTTATGGTGGTTTCTTTACTGGGGTGGGGTGGGATGTGGATGTTATGGGTGATTAGCTTATGGTCAGACCTGACTAACGAGGGGTGACCATAGGTATGGAGCATTGATTTCCCATGTTGGTAATGACCAGGTCTAGGATATTGGAGCCCTGGTGGGACTATGGATTAGTTGATCCAGGGCGTTGGAATTTATGAATTCCAAGAACCGTAAAGGTGTTGGGACATGAGTAGTTTTCCCAGTTAATGGCAGGGTAGTTAAAATCACCCAGTATTAGGGTGTTTGGTTCTATCTTAATATTTTCCAGTATGTTTAGAAAGGTGTAGTGAGAATCTTGGGGTATGGTGGGGGTCTGTAGCAAGCTACAATTTGGATTGCAGTCTTACCTAGTGTTAGATGCACTTGGAGAATTTCAGACACATTGTTTGGCCAACTAGCCTGGTGGTGTGAATATCCTTGGTGAATATTGACACTCCTCCACCTTTAGTGTTTCGGGTCCTGGTTTGGTCAAAAGTGTGGTAAGAGTTGTAGCCTGGTATTGCAGGGGTGCTCTCTGGAGCCTTGAACCAGGTCTCAGTTACTGCACAGATATCGACGTTCTCCATTTTAGGAGTGCCTCGAGAGAGTGCATTTTGAGGTTTAGACTTCTAGCATTGAGTAGCATTACCTTCAGATTTTGCATGCTTGTACCTGTTATGGTGGTGGTTTTGTCCTTTGAAGATTGCCTAAAAAAGGCACTATAGGGGTGGCAGAACCTTAGCCAGTAACCTGAATCCCAGGGGCGACAGGTGCAGACCATCTCTGGCAAAGCATCGTGGTCTGTCAATCATGTCATCCCAGGCAGACAGATACTGGATCCCCTTTGAATGACACCATAAACTTAGCCAATTGTTGAAGTCAATCATTTTATCCTTATATTGTGGTATCATTCTGGGCGAAGGCAGGATGCTACTCAGGGCTAGGGTCATACCTGCCTGGGCCACATGATCCGAGAGTGCTTCCATGTCTCTTTTCATGTAGTCCAGGGAGGTTCATCTCAAGTCATTCACTCTAACATGGACAATGACAGAGTCATATTTGTACTTGTTGTGGAGTGACTTGAGTGCATGCGTTATGTGGTGGATCCTGGCACCCGACAGGCAGCTGACTGTAACTTTCTCCTTATTCAACCTGGTGAGAGGGACATCAGTGTGCCGGACTATAGAGTCACCTATGACTAAAGTGTTAGGTACATTGTCTTGCCTTAGGGGCTGTTGCTGGGTGGCACACTGGTGTTGTGAACTGTGCGACACATTGGTTGTGATTGGTGTTTGTTTGCGTTTCAGCTTCAGAGGTTTTTGTTGCTTGGGCAGGTTACAGTTAAGGGCCTCTGCATATGTGGATTTAGTGTTGCTATATGTGGGTGTTGGTGGTGCGGGTTTAGAAGGGCTATGTGTTGCTTGAGGTGTAGTGTGGGTGTTAACCTTCTCCTCTTGACTGTTTAGCACAATCTTGGGTGGAGAGAGCTTTGCTTCCATTTTGGCTATATAAGTGCATCTCTCACAGGTTGTAGTGTTGGGTGGTAGGAGGAGAGGGTTGTCTGTGTACATGAGGCAATTGCTGCATTGCCCAGTATGCCCAGATTCACCAGGTGGACAGGAGAAATCACTGGAAGCTGACCCTTGGACATGCCTGGTTTGGGGCTTTTTTTTTCTTTGTAAAGTATAGGAGCTGTTTCCTTAGCAAGGTACTTTGCAATTATAGGCTGTTTAGTGCCTACTATTAATTTCTCCTTATTAACAAGGAGAGTGCAGTGTTTGTATGAGTTTAAGGCTTCCTAGTGCTTTCCAGCAGGTATTAGAGAAAGTGCTAGTCACAGGGATGCTTAAAGGTAAGATTGAAAAAGAATGCACTCTGCAGTGCACTAGAGAAGTTAGATGTGAAAGTAGGTAACTTGAGTTTTACCTGTTTAAAAAGTTAAGGTTTAGTGGAGAGTTACTATTTTTAAAACAGCAAGATGGACTGAAAGGGGTGGTCACTTTTGTATTTTGGTACTATGAAATACTGTAGGATGGCCAATAAATTTAAATAATTGAAGGGGTGGGATTTCAAAAGTGATGGTTTTGTGATTACTCACATAAGCCAGTGAAAGTAGAGATAAATGAGATATATGGTCAGATTAACATAAGAGGCGGGCAACTAGAAAGACAGTGGTATTTAACAAGACAACTTAAATGGGTGGGAAGGAGGGAAAAAATTCTGCCTGACTCAGAACAGAGAGAGCTGTGGTCTTTTTTGAAGTTTTAATATGCTGTTAAAACAGAATGCAAGCAAAACACAAGGTAAAGAAAACAAACTACAGTATTCAAAATATAGAAAGGCAATACAGAAATACAAAAAATAACAGCAAACTAACCTTTCCTTCACAGCAAAGTGTAGCAGAGTCTGGATGAGCCTTTCTGGTAAAGAAAACTCATTGGACAAACCTCTGATGGCTCATTATTAACCTCCATCCCCCCCCACACACACACACACACACACACACACACACACACACACACACACACACACACACACACACACACACACACACACACACACACCCACACACATGCATGCACACACACACACACACACACACACACACACACACACACACACACACACACACACACACACACACACACACACACAGTCATATTGCACAAACATTATGATCACCCTACATATCCAAACACGCAACATGCCAACACACTAACACACTCATAGGACAAACCTCTGATCAACACACACACACACACACACACACACACACACACACACACACACACACACACACACACACACACACACACACACACACACACTATTCATACCAGTAATACAGACAACCCTCATATGTGTCCAAATCACTCTTCATTCCTCACAGCTCTTTCTCTATCTCATACACACACACACACACACACACACACACACACACACACACACACACACACACACACACACACACACGCACGCACACACACACTGTCAGAAAAATATGTATTAGTGTATGTAGTAGTAATATGCTTAGTGCATTTAAGGCTTGAAAACGGTTAACACATTTATTCTATTTCACACTGCATAAAATCTGTACGAATCGCAGAAGCATTCTAACCTTGTATTGTCATGAAATATGCGCAGCTATAATCTTTGCTTATGCTTTGGCAATTTACAGGAAAGCAGATTATTCCTGCTTGTGTCAGGAAAATAATGAATAGACGTATGAGACCTAGACAAGAAGTTCCACTTGTGCTGTGAGAAAATACACAGCTGCAGGAGCTATAGATAACCAGAACAAAGACTGCTTGAAAATATGAACTGCAATCAGCACTTGCTTATGTCTGAGCTAGAAAAGTACCTTGAAATGTAACATATGTATTAGAACTACACAATAGAAGCTTGTAATGGGCTAGAGCCCATCAAGGCCAAGTTGTTTTTCTCAAAATGTTTTTCATAAATCCAGTCATGTCAGCAGAAAATCTGAGTAACATCTGCTGTAGAACAATACTGAAAGTTGTGTTTGATTACGTCAACCACAGAAGGCAATGCCTTGTAGAACAGTAAAAGAATGGCATACTTTCTGTTAGTAGTTAGGCAAAATCCTGTATTTGCATGTTTTTGTCTCTTTGCAGCAAGTTATTAAATGTGCCTTATCTGAACCTTATGTGTATTGGTCTTTGAAGTTTTTTCCTTTGACAGATTGGTCCTTCGAGTTGGAAACCCTCACTTCGCCTCGGATCAGACAGGCCAGGTGGCTTGAAACCGTACAGGGAAGAAACCACATCGGTTCTTCTTATTTTGAAAAGCCCTCCGACTGAATTGTCGTACAAAAGAGGCAAGCCACTTTCTGATCTGCGACTGAAGGATGGGTTTTTCACGAACCAGGTGATCAATCACAAAGGCTCAGGTAAGGTGAATCTACTTTTTTCTGTTTTAGATCAGGGACTAGATTTGTATTGTTTTTGTCAGGACTGTATTTTTACAAGTCAGGGACAGAAAAGATTACTGTCTTGTCATAGATCAGGGAAACAGAGTAGGTAGGCAGTCATTCTGAAGAGACTATAACAAAATCTGTGGTACCACGTTAAAAATAAGGAGTTACGTAACGATTAAAAAGGGTAGAATAAAATGGGTAATAATTGCACAAAAAGACCCCAAAATCCACCGTTAACCGAAGATGCAAAATACATGCAGTCACAGCATGCTGATAATATTAGATACTACTCAAAGTGGGTTAATAAGTATGAATTCGACGGTAAATTAGAAAAATCCTCGCTTATCAAACTTGTCAAACAGCTTAAAACCGATTCTAAAGGTCGGGTAAAAAAGCAGCGCCAATTAGGAATTCCTCAGGCACACAGGTGGACTGAGGAGGTAAACCATAGGGCACAAAAGAATAATAAATCAAAAGCAATGTTTTTAGATAAGGAGGACAATAACTTAGTAATAGCATCGGCCCCTCCGCCTCCTTTACCAGAATATGAAGCACGTGAACAGGTTAGTCCACCACCATGATATCCTGCTGTCACTGAAAACAGAGACATTATGAAAGCAAAACCGTTTATTAGAGATCCCATCAAGACCAGGTCTTGAACACGGGCAGGTAACTCAAAAAGGGACATTGAATTATATCAAATGGGTAGGAATTCACGATCTATGAGTGAAGAAGAAATATGCCCACTTATAGAAGTACCTAATCCTCAGGCAGGGCAAGAAGGTCAGGACCCAACTATTCTAGTGTATAGACCCTGGACTCCGGAAGATATCCGGAAAGCCACTGAGGGAATTCCCCATCCAAAAGTTAATTTCAGAAAGTTCTTAGAAGATTTACAAGGAATGAGGCTAAGTTATAATTTAAATGGAGTAGAGGTAGAAAAAGTAGTCAGACAAATTGTGGGACCAGATTGGCACATGATTAGTGGCAACTAGAATCCCTGTGATGCAGCGGTCATACCCCTCCCAAATAGCAGCGCAGAGTTAGACAACAGAGTGAAAGGTCTTACAGACCGAATCTCTGAGAAATGGAAGCCTAGGGCAGACTGGACTTGCATTAATCAATGCATCCAACAAGAAGGTGAAACTATTGACAGATATTATGCCAGACTGTTAGAATGTTTTAATAACCATTGTGGAATGCAGGTTCCTGAAGATCAGACACAAGATTCCCCATATGAGCAGCAGTTAAAGAATGCATTTTTGAAAGGCAGCATTGCAGCCCATAAGCAGTTTTAGTACAAAGCACATGGTAGATCATCGTACAAGCAGGTTACAGTCATTACTTGAATATGCTAGTCATGCCGAAAGGCATTTTAATAGCAAAAAGAAAAAGAAAGCCCAAGTATTTTCTGTAGAAGATGGAGCAGAAGTTTATGCAGTACAGTCTGGGAAAAAGAGCAAGAGAAATGCCCAGGGAAACAAACAATCTGATCAGCTATCAGAGGTCTTTGAAGGGCGAAAGAAAAGGGGTGAATGTTTTAAATGTGGTAAAAAGGGACACTTGACAAGGGATTGCAAGAAAAACAAGAAGGCAACCACAGAAGACAAGGAGAGTGAGGACTGACTGTATGATAGTCAAGAATCACTAGAAGGGGTTAGCGGGGAAAGGACAAATGAGAATGTGATAGAAGTAATAGAGGAAGTGCAGGAAGTTATGGATAGTGAAGAAAATGAAATATTGGATTTAGCTTTATTGAGCTTAGAGCTCTATTTAACAGACACAAAACCAGAAGTTACACTCTTGGTGGAAGGGAGGGAAGTCAAATTCTTGTGTGACTCAGGGGCATCACAGATCCTGATACATCCCTCCAAACTGCCAGAGAATTCAGAGTCACCTGATTACATACTAGTGAAAGCAGCTAATGGAAGGCTGTATCGGGAGCCCCTCTCCCATAATATTGCAATAACTGATCCTGTTTCAGTATTGACCCAGAGAAGCAAAATTGTTGTTTCTGCAAAATGCCAGTAAACCTCTTGGGCAGAGACCTTATGCAGCTATTTGGTATAGCAGTAGTTCCGACTATGCAGGATATGGAAGCACAGCGACAAATTGATACCTTTGCAGTACAATCGGAGGGTGAAATGTTCTATTGGTACAGCCAGGACTTGGTTACTACTGGTCCAGGGGCAGTGACCGAAGAGTTGATGAACGTAGCCATCAGCAAGTTCCCCTCCCTTGACACTGATAAACATTTGTTGCACTGTACTCTGTATTATTGTAACACACCAGGTACTGATAAGGAATATGAGCAAGAATTGTTTAGAAATAGTGCAAACAGATTGATATTACATAATCTGTACTGGGACATGGAAGGGAACAGTGTAGCCAACTGTTCATTGCCCCAGTAGTTCTTTGCACTGTATACATCTAATCGATTATCACATGTTAGCTTAACTAAGGACAAGAATGTAAAATGGGTAGACTTAGGAGAAAAAGTCACGAGATGGGAAATGCAGACAGAGTTAGAACTGTCAGAACAGGGAATACAAATGCAGAAGTTGAATTGGATAACTCAGACCCACCCAGCCGTGCACTTGCAGTCTAGCAAGGACAGCTGATTAGCACTCCTATTAAAGGAGGAAGAGAATGCCTTACAGAATATACCAGAAACTCTTTGGTCAACAGGAAAGTCAGATGTAGGACTTATTTACAGCGGACCAGGGTTACCAGTTACTATCATGCCAAAGTCAGCATTTAGACCACAGAAAAGACAGTATCCCTTAAGAAAAGATGCAGAGGTAGGAATCAAACCTATTATAGCAGCTTTACTTAAGGATGGGGTGCTGGTGGGATCTCTTGATTCACCATGTAACACACCTTTATTTCCTGTTAAGAAAGCGAATGGAAAATGGTGTATGGTCCAAGATTTACAAGCTGTAAATGATGCAGTAATACCAAGGGCACCTACAGTGCCAGACCCACACACCCTGTTGAATGATTTAAAACCTCAACAGAAATATTTTTCTGTGGTAGATATCAGCAATGCGTTCTTTTTGATACCGATACACCCTGACAGCCAATATTGGTTTGCATTCACATTTCAGGGGAAAAGGTATACATGTACGCGACTACCACAGGGATATTGTGAAAGTCCAATGATATTCTCACAAGAAATGGCAAGCAATTTGGCAGGATTTACCACACCAAAAGGCAGTCAGATTTTACTTTATGTTGATGATATCCTGCTGGCGGTCCCCACCCAGCAAGATTGCAAAGAAGATACCATAGCGCTATTACAATTGTTAGCCACTGAAGGACATAAAGTAAACAAAAATAAACTGCAGCTTTGGAAAAAACAAGTTAAATACCTAGGATATGTAATATCCAGAGAGGGTAGGACATTAGATGAGGACAGAAAAATAGCGATTTTGCAAGTACCAAAACCCACTACTAAGAAGGAAATGATGTCCTTCCTGGATACAACTAATTTTTGCCGGAGCTGTATTCCAAACTATGCTTTGGAATCTGCACCGTTGACTAACCTGATATATAAAAAGTCTATGGCAGCACAGGATTTGTTACAATGGACACCAGAAGCAGAATCTGCTTTCTGCAAACTGAAACAGTTAATAGCGTCCTCATTAGTTTTAGGATTACCAAACTATCATACACGTTTTTTCCAAACTGTAGATTGTAAGCAAGGATATATGACATTAGTGTTAGCACAGCAGCATGGGGACAAGCAATGCCCTATTGCTTATTATTCATCACAACTAGACCCATTGGCACGGTCTTTACCCCACTGTGTACAAGCAGTAGTTGCAGCTGCAATGGCAGTACAGGCTTCGGCCTCAGTAGTTTTATTCCACCCCCTCACTTTGAGAGTGCCTCATGCAGTCGCGATTATTTTACTGCAAGAGAAGGTAGCATATCTTTCCCCTGCTAGGCATCTTTCCTGTATGACTATATTGTTGAGCCAACCTCATATGACAATTGAAAGATGCATGACTTTGAACCCTTCTACCTTGCTCCCAACCCCTGCAGATGGCACACCACACAACTGCCTGCAGGTGATTGAGCAAAAGACACTGCCTAGAAAAGATCTCACGGATGTTCCCTTGGATGATGCTGAGGTAACATACTACGTGGATGGCTCGTGCAAAAGGGGTCCTGCAGGACAGAACCTAGTAGGATATGCAGTAGTTTCTGATACTGAGATTATAGAAGCAAAACCTTTACCACACAATTTATCTGCACAGGCAGCAGAATTGATTGCCTTGACACAGGAATGTATCTTAGCAAAAGGTAAATGTGTGAACATTTTTACTGATAGCCAGTATGCTTTTTCTACTGTACATGTTTTTGCGCAACAGTGGAAAAATCGAGGAATGATAACATCTACTGGCAAACCAATCAATCATGGACAGTTTATTTTAGATCTTTTAGAATCTATTCAGTTACCTCAGAAAGTAGCTATTTGTAAATGAACAGCTCATACCAAGCAACAGGATAGGATTTCGAAAGGTAATGCAAGAGCTGATACAGCTGCAAACCAGGCAGCTTCAGAAGTATTTTTGAATGAGGAATTACAACCCTCTGAGATTTTAGACTTAGAAATGTTAAAGACAATGCAGACACTTACTACGCAGGCTGAAAAATAAAGATGGGTAAGACCAGGAGCAGTTCTCGAAAAGGGGCTGTACATCTCTAAAGAAGGAAAACCGATATTACCATCTAATTTGTTTAGATATGCAGCTTTGTTGAGCCATGGGCAATGCCATGTCTCAACAGGGGGGATGGTACAGCTGGTAAACCGAGTGTTCACAACATATGGATTCTTAAACTATTCTAAAAAGTTTTGTTTAATGTGCCACGTTTGTAACAAACATCATGCACAAGGGGCATTAAAGCCCAAGCAAGGGAGTTTCCCTACACCACCGTATCCGTTTCATACTATCTGTATGGATTTCATAGAATTGAACAAATGTGAAAATAAGAAGTATTGTCTTGTCATTATAGATATGTTTTCCAGATGGGTGGAAGCCTTTCCGACTAAAAATCCAGATGCGGCAACCGTAGCGAAAATCCTCGTTAAAGAAATCATCCCTAGATTCGGCATTCCGGAAAGGATCTATAGTGACAACGGTACACACTTTGTAAACCAAAGTAAGTATTTTGGTATTTCTTTAAAGAATCATTGTGCATATCATCCGCAATCTGCAGGGTTAGTTGAGAGGCATAATGGGATTTTAAAGAGTAAGCTAAGAAAGGTGATAGCGGAAACAAAGAGAAATTTGGTGTACTGTCTGCCCCTGGCACTGTTGAGCATGAGAACTGTTCCAAATGCAAAAGGATTGACTCATTTTGAGAAACTATTTGGAAGGGCTTATTATATACCTCAGTGGAAACTTCTCATGCCCGCAGACCAGGAAGCCGACTGTACACTAGCAGAGTATATGAGAAATTTGTTGAATTCTAAACATCTGTTGCAGTCAAATTCTGTTTCAGATAAGGAACAAACCAGACCATCAGAAGTGGCAGTGGATCCAGGAACCTGGATCTGGGTGAAGACAATAAAGAAAAAGAATTGGACGTCACCAAAGTGGGAAGGTCCATATCAAGTGCTTCTGTCGACACCCACTGCAGTCAAGATCACAGAGTGTGCCTTGTGGATCCAGCTGACGCACTGCAAACTAGTTAAGAACTTTGAACTGGACAAAAATCTTGTCACATGTCAAGAGCAAAAATGATAGAATCCAGAAAAAACAAGAATGCAGAACAACCATTTCCTCAGAAGTATTGCATAATCATCCTGTTAACTGTACTAGTGACAATAATCTTTTTGTTGTGGCCATTCCTTTTTCCAGCCACACAAACTGAACTGAATAAACGTGAAGTGTTACTCATAGACTGGCACCCAAACTTCAACACTTACCAGGCAATTAAATATGTGTATGCTGAGACTTTCAATGTTTCGAATTGCTGGATTTGCACAGCTTTGCCGACAGCATATGGGGGGTTATTAATGACTGTAGTCCCCCAAGGGGTCAACGAGACCTGGGAAAACTTGATTTATGATACCTCAGCCATTACATCACAAGATAAAATAGCATTGCACTTGTTTATTTCACAAAAGGGAACTGTGTGTTTTTATAAAAATGATACTGTTCAGGTGGGTTGGAGCAATTGCAATGTGACTGTTCCTTATAAATGTTACACTAAAGCTAACAATGCAGGTTCTTATTGTAATACAAACTATGATTCATTTCTTGAATTGATGCAAAATAAAATTGATGAAGTAAAACATAATTCTGTTCTCTATAAACAACTGTTTATAATTGATAGAAAAATGTTTCATGCAGGACAAGTGTATATTCATAGTAAACTTACTACTAAAGCAGAGGATTGTTATTTTGTATGTGACAAAAAGGCATACAAGTGGTTACCTGAGAATTGGTCTGGCAGTTGTTTTTTGGGCTACCTGGTTACGGCCATACGACACACTGCAGTTTTGCCTCGAGGAAAAATTCGGAATGTCCGAGAGGTCGACAACAAACCCGTCAAGAAACCTGTAAATCCAGTGGGGCAAATCGATGCATGCTGGAAAAACCATCATTCTATAGGCGATGGACTGACACACATGGACTTGAGTGATACTGTTATATCATGGGCAGGCATATTACCAGCATATGGAGCAACAAAATCAATCTGGGAGCTGAGAAAACTGTCTAAACTTCTCGAAGTAATGAGTAATGCAACTTTTTCCGCTCTCGAATTGGTGACTGATGAACTGAATGCCATGAGAGCTGTAGTGCTTCAAAACCGCATGGCTCTCGACTTCACCCTAGTGGCGAGAGGTGGTACTTGTGCTTTAATCCAGGAGGAGTGCTGTTTGTATATTCCTGACCAAAAACACGAGATAGACAATCACCTTGAGGTAATTCAGCAAGTGTTGGACATGACCAAACTAGGACCAAACCCACTGACAGACATTTTCCAGAACTGGTTTGGGGGGTGGGGTACTATCCTAATAAACATTCTAATTGATATTTGTGTAGGAATGGTCCTACTGGGAGTATGTGTTTGCTGTAGCATCCCCTGCATGAAAAGACTGATTATACTACTCAGAAACAGCTCCTTGTGGTCCTGCAGAGTGGTGCTAGCAGCAGAGAACTGAGAAAAGCGACTACTTTCCTGATCTAAGTATTTTTTTTGCTGTTTTACCTGAGAGACCTTCTTTTTCTTACTTTGAACAAGTTTAAACTGCTTTATTACCTGTTTTTTGCATTGTACATTATCTGCACTTAAGTTACAGTTGATCGAAAGTTTGTTTGTTAAATTTAACTGTTGAGGCTGCCCACTAAAGTGTGCTAGCCTGTGTAATTGATTTATTACTGTTTCCTGCATTTCTGTGTACTTTTTAACTCAAAAAACAAAAAAAACAAAAAACATATCCTTGTTTTCCCGCCTTTTCTCGACTAGTTTAGACCAGTATACAGGCTTTGCTGTATTCTGGACTGTGGTGTAGTTCCTGTGTTGTCCATTGCCTTACTTGGATAGAAGGAAGTTTCTTTGCTCACCAGTGGGAGTGGGGAGCCTTGAGCAGCCTATCTGTCCCTAAAGGAGTGACCTCAGCACAAGAGCTTGTAGTAATTGGTCGTTTTGGACCATTTCCAGCTCTTTTGAAGTTCCCTGTTTAAAATCCGCCTCTGAGCATTTTTTCTGGCTATACTACTCAGAAACAGCTCCTCGTGGTCCTGCAGAGTGGTGCTAGCAGCAGAGAACTGAGAAAAGCGACTACTTTCCTGATCTAAGTATTTTTTTGCTGTTTTACCTGAGAGACCTTCTTTTTCTTACTTTGAACAAGTTTAAACTGCTTTATTACCTGTTTTTTGCATTGTATATTATCTGCACTTAAGTTACAGTTGGTCGAAAGTTTGTTTGTTAAATTTAACTGTTGAGGCTGCCCACTAAAGTGTGCTAGCCTGTGTAATTGATTTATTACTGTTTCCTGCATTTCTGTGTACTTTTTAACTCAAAAAAAAAAAAAAATCCTTGTTTTCCCGCCTTTTCTCGACTAGTTTAGACCAGTATACAGGCTTTGCTGTATTCTGGACTGTGGTGTAGTTCCTGTGTTGTCCATTGCCTTACTTGGATAGAAGGAAGTTTCTTTGCTCACCAGTGGGAGTGGGGAGCCTTGAGCAGCCAATCTGTCCCTGAAGGAGTGACCTCAGCACAAGAGCTTGTAGTAATTGGTCATTTTGGACCATTTCTAGCTCTTTTGAAGTTCCCTGTTTAAAATCCGACTCTGAGCATTTTTTCTGGCTATACTACTCAGAAACAGCTCCTCGTGGCCCTGCAGAGTGGTGCTAGCAGCAGAGAACTGAGAAAAGTGACTATTTTCCTGATCTACATATTTTTTTTTCTGTTTTACCTGAGAGACCTTCTTTTTCTTACTTTGAACAAGTTTAAACTGCTTTATTACCTGTTTTTTGCATTGTACATTATCTGCACTTAAGTTACAGTTGGTCAAAAGTTTGTTTGTTAAATTTAACTGTTGAGGCTGCCCACTAAAGTGCGCTGGCCTGTGTAATTGATTTATTACTGTTTCCTGCATTTCTGTGTACTTTTTAACTCAAAAAAAAAACCCCCCCAAAAAAATCCTTGTTTTCCCGCCTTTTCTCGACTAGTTTAGACCAGTATACAGGCTTTGCTGTATTCTGGACTGTGGTGTAGTTCCTGTGTTGTCCATTGCCTTACTTGGATAGAAGGAAGTTTCTTTGCTCACCAGTGGGAGTGGGAGCCTTGAGCAGCCTATCTGTCCCTGAAGGAGTGACCTCAGCACAAGAGCTTGTAGTAATTGGTTGTTTTGGACCATTTCCAGCTCTTTTGAAGTTCCCTGTTTAAAATCCACCTCTGAGCATTTTTTCTGGCTATACTACTCAGAAACAGCTCCTCGTGGTCCTGCAGAGTGGTGCTAGCAGCAGAGAACTGAGAAAAGCGACTACTTTCCTGATCTAAGTATTTTTTTTTTTTGCTGTTTTACCTGAGAGACCTTCTTTTTCTTACTTTGAACAAGTTTAAACTGCTTTATTATCTATTTTTTGCATTGTACATTATCTGCACTTAAGTTACAGTTGGTTGAAAGTTTGTTTGTTAAATGTAACTGTTGAGGCTGCCCACTAAAGTGCGCTAGCCTGTGTAATTGATTTATTACTGTTTCCTGCATTTCTGTGTACTTTTTAACTCAAGAAGAAACCCCCAAAAATATCCTTGTTTTCCCGCCTTTTCTCGACTAGTTTAGACCAGTATACAGGCTTCGCTGTATTCTGGACTGTGGTGTAGTTCCTGTGTTGTCCATTGCCTTACTTGGATAGAAGGAAGTTTCTTTGCTCACCAGTGGGAGTGGGGAGCCTTGAGCAGCCTATCTGTCCCTGAAGGAGTGACCTCAGCACAAGAGCTTGTAGTAATTGGTCGTTTTGGACCATTTCCAGCTCTTTTGAAGTTCCCTGTTTAAAATCCACCTCTGAGCATTTTTTCTGGCTATACTACTCAGAAACAGCTCCTCGTGGTCCTGCAGAGTGGTGCTAGCAGCAGAGAACTGAGAAAAGCGACTATGTTCCTGATATACGTATTTTTTTTTCTGTTTTACCTGAGACCCCTTCTTTTTCTTACTTTGAACAAGTTTAAACTGCCCTATTACCTGTTTTTTGCATTGTACATTATCTGCACTTAAGTTACAGTTGGTCAAAAGTTTGTTTGTTAAATTTAACTGTTGAGGCTGCCCACTAAAGTGCGCTAGCCTGTGTAATTGATTTATTACTGTTTCCTGCATTTCTGTGTACTTTTTAACTCAAAAACAAAAAAACCACCAAAAAATCCTTGTTTTCCCGCCTTTTCTCGACTAGTTTAGACCAGTATACAGGCTTTGCTGTATTCTGGACTGTGGTGTAGTTCCTGTGTTGTCCATTGCCTTACTTGGATAGAAGGAAGTTTCTTTGCTCACCAGTGGGAGTGGGGAGCCTTGAGCAGCCTATCTGTCCCTGAAGGAGTGACCTCAGCACAAGAGCTTGCAGTGATTGGTTGTTTTGGACCATTTCCAGCTCTTTTGAAGTTCCCTGTTTAAAATCCACTTTTGCGTGGCTTTGCGCGATTGTGCGCATAGCACAGCACCGGTTAAACAGGCTTAAACTATTCCTGGCTCCGCCAAGTCTGCACTTCAGTTTTTCCCTTAAGAAAGCTCTACTTTCAACAAAATCAGTCTATTCGCTATTTTATAAGCCTAGCACTTGCTCCTAAAACCTTTCTTTTAAGTGAAGCACCCTTAAACTAACATAAGCACTACATCCACCTACAACCTGTGTTAATACCCACTTCCCTTCAAAGTCCTCTCTGACCCAGTTTCACATCACTCCCTTATACTATTCTGGCATGTCGAGTGGTATATTACTGACGTCCTCTCCAGTTCATCTGGTTAATCTGGGAATCCTGAGACAATGTTACAATTGTCTCATGTACACAGACAACCCTCTCCTCCTCCCAACAAACACAAACACATGTGAGAGATGCAACTATATATCCAAACTGGAGGCTGAACTCTCTCAACACAGGACTAGCAAGACCAGACATGAGGAGAAGGTAACCACACACACAACAAACCCAGTCTCACATAAACCAACCACAACTGCAAACCAAACACATAAAAACACAAAGAGATACTCTGAGGCTCTAATAAAAAACTTACCAAAACAACAGAGGCTCCCAAAGCAGACAGCCACTGGGCTTCCGGATATTGGCTAAGGCTCTTGCCACCCCCCATAGTGCCTTTTTTAGGCAAGGCTCAAAAGACAAACCCACCACCTTAGAAAACAAAAAAGGAAAAAAACTAAGGGTAATGCTGCTCAATGCCAGAAGTCTAAATCTCAAGATGCAGGCTATCGAAGCACTCCTCAGTATGGAGAGCATCGTTGTCTGTGCAGCAACTGAAACCTGGTTCAAGGCTCCTAAGAGCACCCTAGCCCTACCAGGTTATACCACGTATCATGCATTTCGGCCCCAAAACTTGGGCCGAACCACAAAAGGAGGGGGAGTGTCCATATTCATTAAAGACACCCACACCTCCAGGTTAGTGGCAATGCACGAAGCATCGGAGATCGTCCATGTGCAACTAACTGTAGGCAAAACTGCTATACAACTTGTAGCATACTACAGACCACCCTCTCAATCTCAGGAACTCCATTCAGCCTTCCTGAAGACACTGGAGGATATGAATGTCTCACCAAATACCATCATATTGGGAGACTTCAACTACCCAAACATAGACTGGGTGCATTATTCAAGCCCCAGCACCCTAGCCCAAAGGTTCCTGGAATTCATCAACTCAAATGCGATGGAACAACTAGTCACCTCCCCCACAAGGGGAAATAATATACTTGACCTGATCATCACAAACATGGGGACAAAATGCTCAACACTGGAAGTATACCCCTCACTGGTGAGATCAGACCACAGACTAATAACCCTAGATATTCATATCCCACCTCCACCCCCAGCACAAAAGACCACAGTGAGAAACTTCTCAAAGCCAACTTTACACTCCTTAGGACTGAAATGGTATCCTTCAAGCCCCCTGGGCCAGTGGAAACCACATCCCACACTGCTGAATCCTTCACAAATGCTTTCTACGGACATCTCCAAGAATGCATGGATCATGCAATCCCAAATAAAACCAAGACCCTTTCCACCAAAGGCAGGCATCCTATCTGGTGGACCCCAGCCATAAACAAACTTTATAACAAGAGAAGGAAGCTACTGCAAGACAGGGCAAAATCCCATAAAGGGAAGGCATCTCTGATCAGCACTAGCAAAAAACTACGTTCATTCATAAAATCATCAAAGGCCAACTTTGAGAGACAAATCACTAAGGACACTAAAGATAACCACAAGGCCTGCTTCAGTTATGTTAGAAACCTGGGCAGAAACCCTCAGATATGCTCAGAGTTAGTTCATAATGGCAAGAAATACACTGAACCCACAGATATTGCCAACATACTGGCAGACAAGTTCAGTGCAAATTTCTCCCCTCCCTCTCCCCCAAAAGATGAAATGTTTATCCCAGCTGAATGCAACCTCCCTGACATCTCAGATGTCCAGGTGAGAGCTGCTCTCAGCAAAGCTAAAAATACAGCATCTATGGGACCCGACGGTGTCCCAGGTTGTGTGCTACGTGAAAATTTCTCCCCTCCCTCTCCCCCAAAAGATGAAATGTTTATCCCAGCTGAATGCAACCTCCCTGACATCTCAGATGTCCAGGTGAGAGCTGCTCTCAGCAAAGCTAAAAATACAGCATCTATGGGACCCGACGGTGTCCCAGGTTGTGTGCTACGTGAACTCCTAGAGAAGCTAAACCCACACATAAGAATGCTGTTTAATCTTAGCCTTACTACAGGATATATCCCTGAACACTGGCGTACAGCAACAGTGGTCCCACTCTACAAGGGAGGCACCTCTACAGACCCTGGAAACTACCGCCCCATAAGCTTGACCAGCCTGGTCTGCAAAGCTATGGAAAGGATCATTATGGAACTCATAAACAAAGACATCGGGGACCTACAGACAATTGACCCTACCCAGTTCGGCTTTGTAAAAGGCAGATCCTGCCTTTTAAACCTGGTGGACTTTTTTGAAACAGTCACTAGAGCCATCGATGAAGGCAAAGCAGTTTATACAGCCTACCTGGACCTGGCAAAAGCCTTCGACACAATACCCCACTCAGGCATCATAGACAAGCTCAACAACTTAAATGTAAACCCGTATGTCACAAGATGGGTTGCAAACTGGCTAAAGGACAGAACCCACAAAGTCAGAATAGCTGGAGCTATGTCAGATTCTAAGCCAGTCACAAGTGGAGTCCCACAGGGCTCTGTCTTGGGACCCCTCTTGTTCGGCATTTATTTCTCAGATGTGCAGGCAAACATAGGGGGTTGTGGCTGACAAAGTTCGCAGATGACTGCAAACTAGGCGCCATAGTCGAGACACCAGCAGACACATGCATCCTTCAGAAGGGCCTTACAGAAACAGATGACAGGTGCCAGAGTCATGGCCTTAAACTAAATGCCAAAAAATGTATAGTCATCCCCTTTGGGAAAAACAAAGTACCCACAAATTACCACATAGGTGGTAATCCATTAAGTACTGAAAAAGTAATCAGAGACCTGGGGACCCAAGTTGACAGTGACCTCTCATTTTACACCCATGTCGCCAAAGTGGTTAGAAAGACCTTCTACCTTGCCCACATTATCATGAAGGGATTCACATCCAGATCAAAGGATATCATTGTACCCCTATATTCCTACCTTATCAGGCCTATGATTGAGTACAATGCCCCATTTGGTATGTACCTCACCCGGCACCTGCAGCAGCTGGAGAGACCCCAAACGTACCTCACCAAGAGGATCAAGGGTCTCCAACATATGTCATATGCTGCCAGACTTAAGAAGCTCCAGCTCTATTCAGTAGCATACCGCCTGCTCAGAGGTGATCTGTGCCTGACGTATAAGGCCATGTCCAATCCAGAATTAATGGACATGCTCCACCTCAAAAAATCCAAATCCATCAGAGCCACGAGAGCTAAAGATCTAAACCTCAGCACAAATATGAATAGGACATGCTGGAGGGACAGATTCATAACACAGAGGCTTCCCACACTCTGGAACAGGATCCCAGTCCATGTTAGGCAGAGCCCCTCACTGACTCTCTTCAGGAGAAATCTTGATGAGTGGATGGGTGATCGTAGGTTTACCCCAGGGGTCATCTCTGTGTCATTACTAGACAGAGGCACAGCAAACTAAATTTAATTTGTACACTTTTGTATCATTACATGGGGTGGCGAAAGCCACATACACTATGGCTAGGCTTATAAATGCCCTAGGGCAGATAGCCTAGTGCTATACTATGAAACTATGAAACTATAAAGACTTTATAGACATGTCAGTTTCTGAAACCCTATATCAAAGTACTGAGTTTGAAGAACTGTTAAAAGATTGAAAATGCTTTCATAAGTTTAAATTGAATGACTCTCTTAACTGCAAATCCTAAGTGGGAAGAGGTTAGGAGAAGAAAAAACTGTTTATGCTTATTTTGAAGGTAGAATAAAAGTATTAAAAGGGGGGAAATGTCAGAAAAATATGTATTAGTGTATGTATTAGTAATATGCTTAGTGCATTTAAGGCTTGAAAAGGGTTAACACATTTATTCTATTTCACACTGCATAAAATCTGTACGAATTGCAGAAGCTTTCTAACCTTGTATTGTCATGAAATATGTGCAGCTATAATCTTTGCTTATGCTTTGGCAATTTACAGGAAAGCAGATAATTTCTGCGTGTGTCAGGAAAATAATGAATAGATGTATGAGACCTAGACAAGGAGTTCCGCTTGTGCTGTGAGAAAATACACAGCTGCAGGAGCTATAGATAACCAGAACAAAGACTGCTTGAAAATATGAACTGCAATCAGCACTTGCTTGTGTCTAAGCTAGAAAAGTACCTTGAAATGTAATACATGTATTAGAACTACACAATAGAAGCTTGTAACGGGCTAGAGCCCACCAAGGCCAGGTTGTTTTTCTCAAAATGTTTTTCATAAATCCAGTCATGTCAGCAGAAAATCTGAGTAACATCTGCTGTAGAACAATACTGAAAGTTGTGTTTGATTATGTCAACCACAGAAGGCAATGCCTTGTAGAACAGTATAAAAATAGCATACTTTCTGTTAATAGTTAGGCAAAATCCTGTATTTGCATGTTTTTGTCTCCTTGCAGCAAGTTATTAAATGTGCCTTATCTGAACCTTACGTGCATTGGTCTTTGAAGTTTTTTCCTTTGACACACACACATGCACACAGACACACACACACACATGCACTGAGATTTGTACAGGGCAAAATTCACTTACCTCTGAGTATACATGCTTATACTGAGAATCTCAGTGAATATCTACATGATCAGTACACATGCTAACTGAGAGGGAGCTCTTGAGCAGTGGCTTATAATGAACCTGCACTCAGCGACCAGGTGCATGATAAAGAGGGTGGCCCCTAACGTATCAGGGTAGATCCACTGTAAACAACTTCTATCATCTGTAAATTATGATTCTGAAAGAGGGCCAAAAAAACGTAATACACTGAGTACACATGTTATAGCGAGATATACCTTTGAATGCATAACATTTAGGAGACCTCAAGGAGGTTGTGGAAGGTGGAAGAAGAAGGCTGCTGCTACTAAAACTCGCTAAAAATCATCATAATAAAGCTGCTAATGGTGGGTTTGAGAGGGAGACATTTCAGGCATGTCCTATTTGATTAGGCATTATGTTAAGGAAATCCACTGTGACACTGATTTCAAGGAAAGTGTTGCTCACAGAAAACAAAATATAAAACACCCAGCTGTTTCATATAGGGTGATGGAGCCCTAACTGTGACCCACAGTTTGATTAGTTTTTTGGGTAATGGAGGAGCCATTTAAGGGCTGGGGAGGAGATTCTTTTTGCTGGCTCACCCACTTGAGGATGGAGGCATTTCTGTCCAAAATTTGACACATTCACTCTGTTGGTGGTGGTGCCAGAGATAAAAATAAAGTAATGGAAGCACCTTCTGAGCAGTTGACGATCAGTGGATAGCAAGTAAAAGTTGGCTAAGAAAGAAGGAAAATATAAAAAGTGATTAAAGGTTGGTTATACATTGAAAAATGAAAGTATAAAGCAGTGAATTAATTTAAGAAAAGCTTTGAAACAAATTTCAGTTCAGATGACTGTAAATTGGGAGCCATTATTGAATCCCCAAATGATATGGATACTCTACAAAAGGGCCTTACAGAATCAGATGCTTGGTGCCAGAGCCATGGGCTCATGCTCAATGCCAAGAAAGGTATAGTTATCCCCTTTGGGAAAAAACATGTACCTGTGAATTATCACATAGGTGGCAGTACACTAAACACCAAAAGTGTGATAAGAGACTTAGGGACACAGTTGGACAGTGGTCTCACCTTCAATATCCACATCGCCACAACAGTCAGGAAATCCTTCTATGTGGCACACCTCATCACTAAAGGTTTTTCATCCAGAAAAAAGGAAGTCATTGTCCCACCGTACTCATCCCTCATTAGACCCATTATAGAATACAATGCCCCGTTTGGTATGTACCTCACAAGACATCTGCAACAGCTGGAAAGGCCACAGAAATACCTCACTAAAAGAATCACAGGCCTAAAGCAGATTCCCTATGCTGACCAACTTAAAAAACTCCAGCTATACTCTGTCACATATCGTCTACTCAGGGGTGATCTCTGCTTAACATACAAGGCCATGTCAAACCCAGAGCTGTTGGACATGCTACACTTAAAGAAATCCCAATCCCTCAGAGCCACATGCTCCAGGGATCTAAAACTTGCCATCACAATAAACAAAACATGCTGGAGGGATAGGTTCCTGACCCAGAGACTCACCAGACTCTGGAATAGACTGCCCATACATGTCAAGTAGAGCGCCTCTTTGGCTCTCTTCAAATGCAACCTTGACGATTGGATGGGAGAAAGGAAATTCACCCTGGGGATCACGTCTGTCACCCTGTTAGACAGGGGTCCTGAGAAGTAAATAGTTTGGGAAGAAATATCCAGGGAATTGTTATGGCTAGGCTTGTATAGGCCCTAGGGCTGATAGTCTACTACCAACCTATGAAACTATGAACCTATGAACCTATGATGCATTGTGGTGCTTCTCATAGTTTAACATTATAATGTAGGCAGAAATATTATTCTGATTATTTGTCATTGCTTTCTTGAGAAATTATGTTTCCTGAGTTGTGGTTTGGCATTCTAAGCAATGGCAGTTGTTTATAAAGCTCTCAAACACTTTGCCACTTTTTATACCCAGATGTGCAAACCAATTCACATTGAAATGACGCACTAACCTCTACTATTTTATGTGATCACTTGGAAGTCTGACTGAAAAAAAGATGAAACTAGTAAAGTATCTGTTTTGTATTGCTGAGATTGCCATGACAGATATTTCAGTGGAAATATTCTAAGTTTTGTTACATCATTTGCTACTGCTTACTGCACACATGCACAAACACACACACACACACACACACACACACACACACACACACACACACACACACACACACGCACATGCACACACACACACAAGCACACACACATATGCATAAAAGAACTTGAGCAAGAGGGAGTGTATAAATATTTGGGAACTGATGAAGGATCAACAATAAAACATGAACAAATACAAATAAAACTTAGTAAGGATATTTTAAAAAACTTAAATGAATCCTGAGAACAGCGTTGACATCTAAGAATGAAATTCAAGGTATAAACCAATTTGCTCTTCCTGTCCTAACTTACAGTTTTGGAGTGATTGACTGGCCCCAAAACGTGCTGGATAGATTAGACAGGAAAACAAGAAGGATGCTTCATGCTGACCAAATGATTTATAAAAATCTGTGCATACCAAGATTATATACATCCTGTTCCAAAGAAGGTATGAACCTCCTTGAAATTGATTACACGTATATATCTGCAATTGTGGGACTGCACACATATCTGCTGACCTCACAAGACCCAAATGTAGTGAATGTTTTGAAACATGAGAAGAATAAATCTAAGATGACTTCCCTTCTTAGTCTAGAAGAAATATATCAGTGTCAAGCAGGACTGGAAATCAAACCAGGAATAGAAAAAAATCAGGCGACAGCTGAGTCTGCCAAAAAACAAAAGAAAGACTATAAGGTGAAGGATCAGATGAGAAGGCAAGAAATGTGGAAAATACATAAATATAGTTGCATGTATAGAAAACTCCTGGAAGATCCTCATGTTGATCAGGACTGAATGTAGGAATGGTTAAGGAGAGGCGAATTTAAACCAAAAGATGAAAGGTTAATATTGGAGGCCCAAGATAGAGGGCTACATACATGCTGGTTTATAAAGTTCATTGAACATGTGAGAGAAACAGACAAATGTAGGTTTTATAAAACAGAATTGGAAACAGTCACATGCCTCATTGCTGGTTGTGACATACTAATGGCAGAAAGATTGTATACTGAATGGCATAATAATGTGGCAAGACTGTTGCATTGGGGATTATGTAAACATAATATTGAAGTAGCTGAAAAACACTGGAAATCATCATAGAAAATGATAAAGTCTACATCACATGGTATCACCCATTACCAACAATTCAAAAGATAGATGTGAGGAAACCAGATATAGTGGTCTATGAAAAAAAGACAAAAGTAGCATTGATCATTGAAATCGCTACACCCAGTGACTACAGTATCCTTTATAGAGAGACACAAAGTCATAAAATATCAGGATTTGCAGGCAGAAATGAGAGCAATGTGGATGAAAGATACCTAGACAGTTCCAATAGTAGTGGGAGCAATGGGTCCTATAAAAAAAAAATCTACAATCGTATTTAGATATGTTACCAATAGATGTAACTCTGTACGAATTGCAGAAGGAGTAATTACTGGGCACATTGCGGATGCTGCGAAGAGCACTTCTGGCTGACATCAAAGACTGAAACAATACTAATTTCATGAAATTTAATCATACTTTGACTTAGGAATGGGGTCCATTCCCATCATGGTATTAGAAATCCAAAATATTGGGAGAAATGAAAAAAAACAGACAAACTTGTGCTAAAAGGTACAGTTGCTAAGAGTAGTACAAAACCTTTAACTTGCTAAACAGCATCAATGGGAAATACTAAAACTAAATGACTGAGTTTAGTCACTTGTCTTGCAGAAGATCATTTTCTCATGCAATTGGCAGAACTCAAGGAGCTATGAAATACCCTTTACTCTTAGACGTTTAACAAAATGTGATGTAAAGGATCTCACAAATGAGATTCGGGGTATAAATAACATGTCCAATGTCGATAAGAGTCATATTAAATGTTATAAAGAACAATACGGACTCTAGTCCAGTGTTATGAAACTCAAAGGAAAGGCTGAAGCCTTTTTTATGTCTAAGGATGAGAAAAAAGTTCTATATGTGAACACAAAGCCATTTTTTGGCTTTAATTAACTTCTCACTAGCGACAGTAAAAGTATGTAATGTAATCTGAGCAAATGATCTAAGACGGTCAGTTATGTACAACATAACCATCTGCGGACACCATAACTCAACAGTGATTCCAATTTTTTGCACATTTCTTTTTTCCTTTGTAGTTATCTGACTGTAGGGATAATATACATAAGTAAGGAAAGTGAGGCAAAGTCCCCCCATTTGGATGATGCAAGGGCTTGCCGCATTAAAAAAAAAAAATACTGTTTTATTGACAATTCATAGTAGAAGCACAAACAATATCTTTATCAGCAGTGATTATGTTCTTAATAACATTGTAGGTCCCTTACAATAATGTCCAGCTTTATAATCAAAAAAGATGTAGCATTCCTTAAGAACCATGTCCTAGTATAATGGTGTCACCTGGATTATTTATAATTAAATCTCCATGTCAGTGTCCATTAGGACATTCTGGCCAAAGCTGGACAACTTCAGTTCATATCTCGGTCTCCACAGGGCTGCACTTAGCAGCAGGTGTTCCACAGAGAGATTAAAGTGAGAAAACTATAAAGCAGTGTGCAGCATGCTACTGGCTGCATCTTTTAAATTCATAATGAGATATCCAGACAACTTGTAAGCACTTTGTTAAGATGAGTGACAATTAATAATTGCAAAGATGTACTGCTGAACTGCAAACTACCCAGTCCTTTCAAATAAGCATATTTATCTTTTTTTGTTCATGTCATCCCAGTCAGTCATTTCAGTCTTTGACTGCTTCATCATGTTTGCATGACAGGTAATGATAGCAACTTATCATATTGACAATATCATATTAGACTGAATGAAGATAAATGAGGGATTGTTTTTTGTTTTCAAATATATGCCATTCTGCTTTTGTTCCTAACCTGCTTGTGTGTTCCTAATGCCATCCAGTGGCATAGTTACTTCGTTCATTTCTCCCTTCATCCCTAATCTCCTGGGTACTTACTGAATAGTCCTAGGTTCACATTGTCTAGGGGATATTTTCTGAAGCATTGGCTATGCTTGCAGACATACTATTGACTTCTCTAAATCTTCATAGAGTTCTCTTTGAATATACAAACTTTATGACAGATTCCTTCCCTGAGTAGGAAAACACCTGAACATTCTTGATGTTTTGGTCTTATATCCAGAAACATCCCTTCATATGCACATTTTTCTACTTTATTTTTGATCAATTTCCAAATATAGAAGTGGAGTTTGGTGCCTGTACTTCATTATAATCTTTTTTTTTTTTAAGTTTTCTTTCATGCTGATTTAGCCAAAGTCCTGACTCTGCTACTTAGACATTAAAGATTATTGACTTAGTTTCTGTGACAGCTATATTACCATTATTTTCAATAATATAGCAGAATGAATTTATATATTAACGTTAACAACTTTTCTTTATTTCATTCATTCATTTGCTAGTTGCTTCCTTTATCTGAGTTTACTAAACAATATTCAAGTAGTGTTTACTGAAGCTCGACATCATGATCATACCTTACCAATGAATAAGAAAACACTGTTTGGCAACATTTTTTGCAGGGGTCTGTACCTCCTCCACCTCTTCCAATGCACCCTTGATGTGCAAATATATTATTTCCAAGGTTGCAGCAATGTGGAAAAAAGGAACAAAGCCAATGGCTTCTTCTCCGAACTGGTATGACCTCGAGTATAGTATATTTAGAAACAGGAGATGTGGGGGGGGGGGGCTGAGTCCCCACATTGGGTCATACCTGCTTGTAAAACATAAGTGTAAAACTGATATTATTATATGCTGCTACTGTCTCCTATCAGTAGAAATGGCTGCAGCAGAGATTTAATGCTTTATTTTCTTTTGGCAGGTCAGATTACAGTACTTTATCCAGCACATAGCTGTGCGGTGCCCAAGGGTGTTCTTACACTGACAGAATGCAGGCAGAGAAACTAATCCTAGATGGGGTAGCAGCCCATCACATGATGCAAAGGCACACTTATGGGTACATTGGATGATTGCAAATTTACCTGCAGCAGGTCTTTGGTATGTGGGAAGAAACTAGAACACAAAAACTCATGCAGACAGAGGGAGGATGTACTGACTTCACACAAAAGGCACTCTGGCTAAGAAACGAAATGGAGAACCCAGGGCTAATAGGCAGCAGTACTAAGCATTGTGCCAGTCTACAAGCCATCCTTCCATTAGCAATACTCAATAAGCTATACAACATACCTTTAGGATAACAGAACCATCCATCCATCCACAACCCTTTTTTCCCATTTTTGCACATGGAGTTTGGTTGTCATTTCTACAGTGGCAATCATCTAGAGCCAAAGTTTACAACAGTGGGTGCACCATCCCCCGATTATTCCCTTTCCCAGCAGCACCTGCCATGTACAATGATTGCTTCTGCATGTTGCATGCTTGTGTTGTCATCCTTAATATGTATGTCAGAAGGCAGAATTGATAATAGCTACTTACATCACTCTTGGCTATATTTCTTCACATCATCTGTTCTCAATAGTCAGTAAATTGCTAGGCTACTCTTTCTCTACCTGTCATCTAACTATCTATCTAGCTAGCTACCCCTGTCTACCTCCATTGTTTATTATCATTTTATTTTTGTGACTAGTTACAAACCCTAATGCATTGTGACTATAGTTAACTTATACTAAAGAGCACACATGTTGGAGGTCACAATGACGTCTCAGTTTGTTTTCATGAGGTATGTGATGTCGCAGACTGTACTAAGCTATCTAAGCTTGATCTCCTCCATTTCCCTCCTTCTCCCATTTTCTTTCCCTATTTCTTTTCTCACTCCTCTCCCTTCTTTTTGTCTTCCTTTACTCTCCTCCACTCCAGCATATATATGTCTCTGTAAAATGCATATCTCTTTTCCCATTTAACATGATGGATTTCAGTTGGTGTTTTGGCTGTTATTTTATACAGAACGGGGTTTCGTTTTTTTTTGTAAAATACCTTTTTTACTTTCCCATTCTTCTTATGTTATCATTATCCACTGTATGACATCCCTTTGAATAGATATCTTAACTTCTGGGACAACTTAAATCACCTCCATCCTCTTTCAGTTGGCTTTCATTATGTAAATGACCTCGTGTATCTAGTGTTATATTGAATTACGGTGTATAGCTGGATGGACAGGAGGTAGAGAACATTACCAATATGTCTTAGACTTGCGTATTGTATTGTTTTCCTTCTTCACTTTGGGACAGGATTTAGTAATCCTTCTACTATGAATTGTCAATAAAACAGGATTTTTTTCAGGGGTAAGCCCTTGCATCATCCATCTGTATAGACTTTGCCCCCACTTCCATTACTTATGTATGCTAACTTTACAATCAGATAACTATGAAGGAAAAAAATGCTCAAAATCTTAGAATCACTGTCAGTGCCCAAATAGAAACTGTGGCAGCACTGATTTTGTATGCAATGCGATGATCTGAGAGAGTTGCATATTGGGGAATATAAATTGATGAGTTTAAGTTCTTCCACTTTATACTCATCCAGATGTTGGATAATCATTACTAACTCTGTCTTCTAGAATTTTGCCAGTGATATTTCACATTTTGTTAATATTTTATATGAAGGAGGGAATATATCACCTCTGGCCATCACTGTAGGAGTTAGTGTCTTCATCTTCAACCCAGAGGATGAGTTCCATTAAATTATTTTCAGCTAATGCAAATGATTTCACTGACAAAATGAGATCAGAAATTTAGACATTTGCTTAGAGGTTTGCAAAATGATTTGTGATGTGTTCAACGGTCGCATTATTGCAGGGAATGAAAACCTGTTTAAAGGAAAAGATACCTTTCACTATCTTGCTCTAGATAGGGTAGTTGTGGCACAGTCCTGCTCTTTAGCAACTCAGGTAGCTGCTCAGGACAGGTAATTACAAGAGATACAGAAGGAAAATTCATTATTATTAAGATATCTCTGAGTGGTGTTCTGTTATCCCTTGCTCTTTTTATAACCCAAATCAATTTTCCTTTTTAATTACCAAGATTACATTAGTGATGTCTCAGAAGGAATGTCGACTGATATCTTGGAAGGAAATTTAAAAGCATGACTTCATTTCTTAAATCAAAAATAGAGCAAGAGTCATACTTTCTAAATATTTCAGAGATGCTAATACATTTAGAAAGCTATGTGAGTCTTTAATATGCCAGAATTATACATAATTGTCTATGACAGAAGCAAATAAATATACATTTAAATCACCTCAATGTGTTTCTCTCTCTCTCTCTCTCCTTGCTTGACTTCATTCTGATTCTTATTGATCCTATGTTGTTAGAGTCAAAATTTACTCCTATATGGTATGATGATCATTCTGCAGTCTTTCTGGTTTGGCCGGGGACTCAAACTAATAAGGTCCTGTTTTTATTATGCAGCAAGAAAAGTTCAAATAGACCTTGGGTTACAATGCACAAGATGTTTATGCTGTTACCAGTACCCTGGGCACTAATTGAAAATCTAGATGATTAACCCTTAAGACTTTCATTACCAAACAACAGCCACATCCAGAAGGTTACATGACTTGTTCAGAGATGCACAGTAGAGAAATGGAGGCTAAAGGATTCAAACCCTTGCGTACTGGAAGTAACTACTAACAGCTCATAACCTTAATGCTCTGCCCTAACTGCCAGACCTCTTTGATTTAGAAAACATCAAAGTGAATCTAAAACATTATTAGATGAAATAAAAAAGACACAAGAATAACTAGAGAAGGATTTTTCTACCCACTCCCAATAAACTCTTGAGCAGTTACTTAGAAATTATGATACTGCCCAGACTGAGTCTCTTAAATTTAATGTTAAATTGACTCAAATGTTTTTTCAGTGTCAAAGGAAAGCTTCATAATAAAACTATAACAAATTATTGCATTATGAGGAAAGTGCCATGAGATCTCTTTCTTGAAAGGTTTATATTTGTGTATTCGTTAATATCCGCATATTGCCAGTGAGTTACTTCTAAGAAATTGCACACTCCCTGTATTTGAGATGGTTCAGTTAATGTGACTTCAGAATACATCCTAAACTTTGATCTTCCTGCCTTAAGGAGCACACTGAGTTATCCACCCATTTTGTTTGTAAAAGCAATTTATACATTTAGACATTGTAAATGAGGTAAAGCATAGGCCCAGATAAATTGAAAGAAAAAAAATCTTGGGAACTCTTTTGACCCCAACCCCAATCCCAGCCTTATTTCCCCATTTGCAACATTCTTTTTTCGGCAATATATACTTCACTTTTATAAACTTCTATCATATAATTTTTAGAAAGGTCTATTCTTCTGATTAATAAAGAACCTAATATCATTTCTAAAATCTTAGCCATCCATCCTAAGAATATCTGAAAAAGTTACTGAATGCAGAACTAGCTGGAGTTACTAAGGGCTGTAGCCCATCATACTCAGTTAAAATGCCTCTTTATATGTTCATGGAATTGAAATTCGTCTAGTCTCCTAGGTGACTAGTATCCCTTCATACTAAAAAAACATTTGTGGCAATTTAATTTTACAACACTAGAAGTCATGAGTTTCCCATTTCATTTTATTAACTGGATATTTATTTATTTATTTATTTATTATTTGTTGACCGGGAATTTTCAGCCAGAGGCCTGGGGAGAAATGATCATGTGCATGAATTTGGATGGTGGGAGAGTACCGGAGGAAACCAACTGAACACAGAGGAGAACATGCAAACTCCACAGAAGGCACCCCAGCCGAGGGGAGGAAGGAGAACCTCTTGCTGTGAGGTGACAATGTTAACCACTGCACCACTGTGCTGCCCAATATATTTGTATTCTATATAATATCTGTATTCTGTACTGAGAAGTAATGTCAGAACAATGGGCTTTTCTTGACATCTTTCTCTCACAGTAAGGGACCAGGCAATACTGTCTGTTATACACAGTTTTATTAATCTAACTTTAGAACAATAAAGGGAATTTTAGAACCATAAGGAGAATTTAAAAGCAGACAAATTATGTCAATGTTTGTAGGCAGTATCCCAATTAAGCTTCTGGCTTATGCTGGCATTATCTTGCTTACTTCTATTAGTGTTGTACTGGAGTTTATGGATATGTACAACTAAGTTTCTAACTATAAATTAAATGTGATAAAACATGTATTCTCACTCCCCATATACAATTATACTTAGAATCAGCTGGAACTGTCATGAAGTTAAATATTTAGATGTGCATCTAAGCCATGAATTCAAACTCACGAAGGAAGAAGTCTTTGATTATAAAGTAATTTCAGATCTTAGCAGGAGGATTAAAATTTCTTTACTTGGAAGAACTAATTCTTCAGAAATTAATATTTTGCTTCACTTGTATTGGCATTACAAATGCTCCCCACATTTTTCCAGAAAGGATGGTTCCTTTGTATATTTAAAGCAGTCCTCCTTTCAACTCCTTTCAAATAAGAGGCATCCTAGAACTGCCTACAGTGGACTGAGTCACCTACTTTCCAAAGGCAGTGTCTAGGCTCTGAACATAGATGCCTTTTACTTTTGTCATAATGCAGTGGCTACAGTTAAGGAAGTGAAATTATCCCCTTATGGGAATTCCATTTAAAGTTGGGCTTAACTTTGTAAGCTTCTGGAGGTTTTTTTTTTTTTTTTGCAGCAAAGGTGGGTGTAGGACAGTTAAATTCTTTACAGTTTGAATTTCAAATTAACTCCTATCTAAAAGTACTTTTTCCTTACTCACCTATTTTTTTGATTTTTCTGGTGACAATAAGTTGCTACATCAGGTTGAACTAAAGATTAGAGGAGGTTTTTTTTTTCTTTTTTTTTTTTTGCCTTAGCCTTATATCATGAGTTATCTATGGCAACATTTTCAAATCAAGAGTGTTTCCAGGAAAAGTTGACTATATATATATATATATATATATATATATATATATATAAACAGCCTTTCCCCATGCCCTCATGTTGGTGTTCGTCCGTGTCATGTCGGTCTTCTGCATTGTCGAGTGTCGCCAGCCCCCGATTCATACGGTCTTCTTTCTTTTTGCTTGTCGAGCTCAATTCGCTGTCGGTCTTTCTCTTCTGTCGTGTCGGGTCAGGGGTAACCATATATATATATATATATATATATATATATATATATATATATATATATATATATAAACAGTAGATTAAATTGTATATGCAATATCTTTGTTGACTGAATGTTGTTATGTCTGAAGAATTATGTTTGTTAGGAATTTTTCATCCAGGGGTCACCAAGGAGATTAACAATGTAAGTAATGTGATAGCTTTATCAGCAAAAGCCTTTTTATAGAGTTCATGGAAATAAACTGCTGTACCAAGTACTAAAAATTAGATTCAGGATCTGTAAAATGTATTTGTTAATGAAGTCATGTAGCAAAATACACTTTGTACTGAGATGCTTAATATTGTTAACAAAATTGCTCTCATCATGAGCTTGGCCTTCAGGACTGAGGGGGCAGCATGCAGAAAAGAGGGAGGGGTAGTTTGACTCTTTATCTGTTACACATTTTTCACTTACTGCCAAAAAAATTAACGTGAAGAGCAATTAAATGCACACTGTGGAATAGTCAAAGAAACAAGAAGCTGGATTCAATAAAGCCTACACGGTGCACTAAAACCATGTGCATGGGTCATTTACTGGGGGATGCAGGTTATGCAGTGGAACCATGGCTAATGACACCCATCACAAATGCACACACATCCACTGAAGAACGCTATAATGAGGCACAAGCACACCTCTCAACCTCTTAGAGCAAAAAAACTCTGGACAAAGCCTAAAATGATGGGGGTACAAATAGGGAGAGATTTTAAATATTGCTCTTACAAACTTAGAAAGTTGATAGAATAATAGGTTTTGCATTAACATGGATTTTCTGAAGGATGTGGAATCTTAAACTCAAATGTTTGTCATTAGTTAATGACTTCAGTCCTCAGCTATTTGCCAGAAAAGTACAGACTTTAGGAGGAACACACCAAACATATGAGGCAAAAATCTGGACATTCTGCAAAAATCTGTACAGTTGAGAGGTATGGGCACAAGCTCAAATCAGAAATATCATAGAGTGTTTGCTTGGGCTGCTTCCTGTGCCTTGATACATTTGGGGGAGCCCTGCAGTACAATTCCCATATATGTAGTGAAATATTCACAGTATGTGCCATGCTTCATAACATCATCCTGAGAAAACAGCTTCAGCAGGATCAACAAGGGGAAGAACCACACATCCCACCACCACTGGTAAGGTCACCACAGCCACACTCAGGTGAGTAGTCAGAGGGGGAACCACCAGCTGCTGTAGGTGAAGGCATACATAGGTGTGCATAATATACCTTCACACTGGCCAAAAGGCAACAGGTAGCACACATGCTCACCACTTAAGAGACTAAAACCTTCATCCAACACACATACAGTGGGCATAAAAAATGTACACACCCCTGTTAAAATGCCAGGTTTTTCTGATATAAAAAAATAAGACCACAATAAATCATTTAAAACTCTTCCCGCCTTTAATGTGACCTATAACCTGTACATTTCAATTGAAAAACAAACAAATCTGTTAGGGAAAAAATGTAAAAAATAAAAAACTTACAATAAGTTGGTTTCATAAGTGTGCACACCTTTAAACTAACACTTTGTTGAAGCACCATTTGATTTAATTACAGCATTCAGTCTTTTTGGGTAGGAGTCTATCAGCATGGCACATCTTGACTTGGCAATATTTGCCCACTGTTCCTTGCAAAAGCGCTCCAAATCTGTCAGATTGTGAGGGCATCTCTTGTGCACAGCCCTCTTCAGGTCACCCTACAGATTTTCTATTGAATTTAGGTCTGGGCTCTGGCTGGGCCATTCCAAAACTTTAATTTTCTTCTGGTGAAGCCATTCTTTTGTTGATTTGGATATATGGTCATTGTCATGTTGAAAGGTGAAATTCCTCTTCATCTTCAGGTTTCTAGCAGATGCCTGAAGGTTTTGGGTCAAAAATGACTGATATTTGGAACTGTTCATAATTCCCTCTACCTTCACTAAAGCCCCAGTTCCAGCTGAAGAAAAGCAACCCCAAAGCATGATACTGCCACCACCATGCTTCATTGTCGGGATGGTGTTCTTTGGTGATGCGAAATGTTGTTTTTGCGCCAAATGTACCTTTTGTAATCGTGGCCAAAAAGTTCAACCTTGGTCTCATCAGGCCATAACACATTTTCCCAAATGCATTTGGGAGACTTGATGTATTGTTTTGCAAATTTTAGCCAAATGTTTTTCTGTGTAAGAAAAGGATTACGTCTCGCAACCCTGCCCCATAGTCCAGACAGATGGAGAATATGGGAGATTGTTGTCACATGTAGTACACAACCAGTACTTGCCAGAAATTCCTGCAGCTCCTTCAGTGTAGCTGTAGATCTCTTGGCAGCCTCCCTGACCAGTTTTCATCTTGTCTTTTCATCAATTTTGGAAGGGTGTCCAGTTCTTTGCAACATCACTGTTGTCCCATATTTTCTCCACTTTTTGATGACTGTCTTCACTGTGTTCCATGGTATATTCAATGCTGTGGAAAATTTTTTGTACCCTTCTCCTGACATACCTTTCAACAATGAGATCCCTTTGATGCTTTGTAAGTTCTCTGCGAACCATGGCTTTTACTGTAGCAGGCAACTGATTGTCAGGAAAATTCTACTACGACAGCTAGAGTTTATTTGGGGTTAATCAGAGTCTCTTTAATTGATGGCAGGTGTGTAGCCAAGAAGACTGAATGCTGTAATTAAATCAAACGGTACTTCAACAAAGTATTAGTTTAAGGGTATGCACACTTATGCAACCAGCTTATCGTAGTTTTTTTATTTTTTATATTTTTTTCCCCTAACAGATTTGTTTGTTTTTCAATTGAATTCTACAGGTTATAGGTCACATTAAATGTGGGAAAGATTTTGAAATGATTTATTATGGTCTCATTTTTTATATCACAAAAACTTGACATTTTAACAGGGGTGTGTACACTTTTTATATCCACTGTACATACAGTAATATTGATGCTAGGCAATGCTCACA
Source organism: Protopterus annectens (assembly GCF_019279795.1). Taxonomy (NCBI): domain Eukaryota; kingdom Metazoa; phylum Chordata; order Ceratodontiformes; family Protopteridae; genus Protopterus; species Protopterus annectens. The sequence continues at coordinate 1,095,295,629 of NC_056747.1, read as the reverse complement.
ACCATCACTTATCCATGTAATGGCTATGTACTGCTAGCATGAGACAGAATCAGCCCCAAATTAAAACTCTTGCAACTGCTGGATTTCCAAGATACATGTTGAACCTGGAATAGAAAAAATAAATGTCTAAGAATACAAATGAATGGCATATCCTTGCGTACTGTTACCTGGTAATGTGAGTACATATAAGGCAGGGGATTTTTACAACAATGTCTTGTGGTGGATTTTATCTTCTTGTTTGGTCAAGTTTTATTTATTAAAGTTGTTTAGAAACCAGGATCCAAGGTCTGCTGGAATTTTTTGCTATTTTTTCAACAATGACATCAAGATGCAACAGCAGTGACTTATGTGACTACATGTGTCCTCTGTCAACTAACAGGCCTCATACATCAATGATTCATACATTCATACCTCTCAAATATACTGATTTTCACAGAATGTCTACAGTTTGGCATCATACGTTTGTACTGGCAAATCATTAAAGAGTGAAGTTAGAAAATAATGATACACATTACAGATTCAGGCTTCATATCCATCAGAAAAATCATACACATAATAATGCAAAACCCGTTATTCTATCAACTAAGTTTGTAATACCAACATTTTTAAAAACTCTCCCCATTGTTGGGCTTTTGTCCCCCTTTTATTTATGGCTTGGTCCAGCTTTATTGGTCTAAGAGGTTGGAAGGAATGTACACATTACAAAAACCTGTAAGAAAGCAGTACAATTGGAAAAACAGCATCAGAAAAACTATATATTAAGCACTATCAGCTATGCACCCTGAGCATCAAACAAAAGCCTTATGTATCCCTAAATCCAAAAGATAGAAAACAAGGATATGGCACAATTATCATCACTTGCACAGGGTATTGTGTGTGTGTGTGTGTGTGTGTGTGTGTGTGTGTCAGGAAGCCAAGGTTGACATAAAAGGTAACTGAGTGCATGTGAATAAGAAAGAGAAACAGTCAGGCATTTGGATAAAGTAACAAATGGCCAGTGAGACAGAATGAGATTTAAGTCTCACTGCTGAACCATGTAACTGTTATGTGTGTGTATCTGTATGGGCATTCCAGATGAAATTGATGTTTGAGTGCCTGCAAGAACACAGCCAAGCTCTGTGCTAGCTCTATGTCCTGGTATGTCGGACAGGTGTGAACCATGCATGGTATTGGTGACAGTCCATCATCATCCTGACCTCAAGAACTTGCTCTGCCAGGAGTTGCACTGACACATCCATTCCCACGGTCAGATGCACTGCTGCTACCTGAACATGACTGATATCTGCTGGACGAGCTTTCCTCACAAGTATGTCCAGGACCACGACCCCATGGCCTGCTACATATGGGTGTGGACACCTCAACCACTGATGGAGCAGTGGAAATAATGCCACTACAGGAGCATGACTAGTACAGCCACATCAGCTAACATCAGATGATGTGCCCAACCTGCATCCACATGGATGCAGTTCCCCTCCCAGAAGATGTTCCATCGCAGACACTGCATGTTCTGATGTGTCATTCATCCAATTCATTGAATCTGCAACATTGTGGAGGCAATCACGTGTATCTGCTGTGTGACATCTACAACCTTAAACATTTCCACATAAGCCCTATTGGAATGTGCCTTTGCCTGCATGACGGCCCTAAAGATACATCAAGTGGCATGGAAAGACACATCAGGATCAGGTGGAGGATATACAGCAGGCCTCCTCTGAGCACCCCTAACCACTCTCCTACATGACACTTTGCCCGCACTTTGGCTATGGCTAGAGTCAACAGGTACTGAAGCCATAGTAACCACACTACCCTGATCAAGTGTCTTACCCTCCACCTATCCAATATCAGAGGGCTCCCTGGAATGGATTTGCATAGGCATAATGGCTGTGTCTGATGGAATTACAGGGGATGGATGAATGTCGACCTCAGTGTCAGATTCAACCTCTGCACCCTCAAATTGTGCCTGTGTTTGCCCACCACCATCATCATCATCATCAGAGTCTGTCGACACACTGACATAAGTGGGAAAAGCCCTACATTTTTACTGTCATGATCACCTGTGAGAATAAGCAACAAACACAGGAAGGAAATTAATAGCTACATTGCTACAATTTAATATATGCTAACAAACTAATGCTGGTGCCACTATCACAGATGGTACAGCTATACACACACAGTCTTGATACCCATCTCACACATATGGAGAAATGCATATTTCTGTCAAATGTTGATCAGTAATGAAATAAAAATGTTTGGCTTACCATGTGCAAATGGCTCCACACTTGCTAGGGAGGATGGTCCTGGAAGAAGTTAAGCGAAATGTAAGGACATCATCAATGCAATAACAATAACACAGGGGAAATCATTTATTGCTTTTATAGGTCCAGGGATGATGATGATGGAGAAACAAATAAATACATTTAACTGAAACTTGAATGATATCTCCATCCTATGCCTATGTGTAATGAACCAGAATACCAACTTAACTATTGCTTTCAATATTTTACTATACAAAGAAATCATTAACACTGATATATGTAAGCTTACCTAGAAGCTCCTCCTGGGACATAGTTGTCTTCCCTGAAACAGCAGCACCAACATCAATCACATTGTTGTGCACTTTCCACTGAGCTCTCTGGATCCTTGACAGTGGATAGGAACACTTCATTTGTTGTCAGTTGTGGTTCTGTAACAGGCCCCCCTGGTAGCCAGCTGTCCACAGGGCACTGCAGCTGCTCTTCTCCAGGCAGATGAAATCATATCAGTGGCCCTATGATGCACCTGATCATATTTTCTGCTGTGGCCCCTAATGACATGGGTGTCATTCTCTGTCTGTTTCCAAATTTGCATTCTTTCAGATATATCCCCACATCCTGTCTCAAGCAGAAAGGCACCATGCTGACAAAAGGCTTGGACAATTACATCATTCTCAGAGTCACTGAAAGGGGGGGGGGTTGCATGGACTGGGACACTAGAGTGCCATAGTCCTAAGTGACATAAACTATAAAAAAGATACTAGACATAAATAAAACTCCTGCTTAGATAACACACATTATTCGTTTTTCAACCTGGTGGTGTAAATCCTGGCTCAAAATGATTGTCACTGTTGAAACTGACACCCTGACCCCTTGTGCAAAATGGATGGAATATTACCCACTGGAGAAACATAAAAATTCAGTTATTCAAATATAAAAAGGGTTATGTGGCTGTAACATATCACAGTCAGACACAAACCAAGATTTGAGACAAAACAAGGAATAACAATAGCAAAGAAAACCTCTGTAAAAACATTTTTGGTTGTGGCAACACAAAAATGGAACTTGGCTCATCCACCCCTGAAACAACAGGCAGATGACATTTTGTACCAAACAAGGAAAACATCAGTTAATTGTTACAAGTGCTTTCAAACTGTCCCCAAAACATCTGTATACATTTAATACAGAACAGTCATTTTTATGCAATTGCCAGTCACCTCTACCTGGGCACAGCACTCCCCTAGAGGTATCTAGGGGTCATCCTAGAAGGATAGCATCCCTGTGTCATTGACAATATAGGATATTTACATTTCACTGTAATAACATAGAAGACTGTAAAGACAAACAGTTGTAGCAGTAACACTTGTGATGAAAGTTAATACGGCTATGTATCTGAGAAAGTAAAATGCCCTGACAGAAATGCCTATGCCATTAGTAAACTTCTAAGAAGTGCATAAAGATAAAAGTTGCATTTGCTAAAGTATATATATATATATATATATATATATATATATATATATATATATATATATATTCCTAGTTAAATGTAAGCAAATCCAGTATATAATCAAAAATTCAATCATAAACTTATCAAGATTAGTAATCTTCTGTGCAGATAAATCCAAAGTAATAGCAATCTTCTTCTTTGTTATCCACATACACAACTCTCCTAACCTTCAGGTTCCCTAGCTACTCAGATACCTTTTTATAGTGTAGATTCAGACTTAAGCATAGTGAAGTAGCAAATGACTTGTAAATTCATTAGAATTGCTGAATCCCAAAATCTTGGCTCTGTGCAGCAGGTGAAAACATAGTACTGGTACTCCCTCAATGTTTGTTGCTAATGGATTACAACAGTGAATGATTATGATTAGGGAGAAGGAAAACACAACAGCAGTTCAGATCCCCCTTACCAACAGTGGGTGTGTTAGCCACGTTAGATTTACAAAATACAGAAGTAATTGTATCAATGTTTGAAATGTAAGTAAGGAGCATACATTTCACGGTTTCTGTTTAGTAATATCCAAACTCCCCTGCCTTTGTTGAAAACTGTATATTATTGCCATTTAATAGTCTCATACATTTTAAGGACAAATATACAAAAATGCCTTACAGACTGCATGTCTCAGATTACTGCTCAGATACAAGAAGAATAAACATCATACAAAGATAAGACAGAGCTGCATTGCTGCAAACAATAGTCATAACTGGTTGTCTGATCACTCACTGCACTACATCTGAAATTAACACATGTACAAAAAAGTAAGCATGTACAAGTGCCATATGTCTTGTTAATAGCAACGTCTTTTGGCTTCTCCCATTAGGGGTCACCGCAGTGGATCACCAGTCTGATTGGCATTGGAGTTTTTACAGTGTCAGATTGCCAGACTGGCACCCAACCTTCACAGAAGGCACATGCACACTTACCTACCTGTGAGTCTTTAATACTCACTCGACCACAGGGAGGTCATGCAGATTCCACACAGAAGACGCTTTACTCGAGAATCAAACCGGAGAATCTCTTGATGTAAGGCAACAATGCTAACCACTGCACCACTGCTGCTGACCCATCATATGCCTTGTTAATACTGGTGATGATTTGGGACTTGCCTGTATGCACAGTGATCTTCATTCCTGCTGCAAAGTTGTTTCTGTGACCAAGAGGGATATGACACCCTTACTGTGTTTTGTAGGTTCATTAGTGTGACAGTTCAAATCCAGACTTGTGTAAAAATCTTTAATGTGTACTAACATTTATTTTGTAATGTTGTTTATTTTATTTATTTATTTATTTATTTATCTTAATACCATGATTTGTATGGCAGGCAGCTTAGCACAAACACGGGAAATGGATAACTACAATAAATGTCATGTGATCCACTTCTATGATAAACATTACATAATCTACATCTGTAAATCGTGTGTGTAGCACATTTGCTAAACATGGTGATCCAGACAGTATATGCTATCTGTCGATCACAGTTCAAGTCACACATTTGTATTTTTAAGGATGAAACCTAATAAACACTGCTCACAAGGATAAAACAATGTCAGCTTTACTTGCCACGTTTGTGCGTTACTTACCTTCAGGCAAACCTGCCTAATGGCCCACACATGAAGCAGACAGAAGAACTGCAGACAGGATGCAGACATTCTATTTTTCAAAAAGGATGCATTGTTGTATCTTTTGCTTTCCTTCATGCAAATCTGCTAAGCAGCATTGCTCTGTAGTTAGCAACTGTCCCACACACTTGCAGGTCTAGAACACCTGCAGACAGGAAGCATACAGTAGGCAATTTCAAAAATGGATACATTGTATCCTCTATTTTTTGCTGCCGTGCAAGCATACTAAGTGGCTTTTCATGATGATTAACACACATACTTCATAATAAATATAAAAATATACAGCTGTTTCTTAACTGTTCCTGTGGCAGCAGGTGTCAGTGTAGGGCTGCAATAAAAGTGAGCTTGGGTTCTAATCCAGCAAAGTCCAAACTTTTATTCCTGTTATTCCAGTTTAGTTTATATTAATATTAACATGGAAACAATAATTATTAGAAATAACTGCCTACACCATGTGCATTGAACATACAGAAGCTATTATATATATATATATATATATATATATATATATATATATATATATATATATATAGTAAATGTGTAACCGTGGGTATTATGGTTCAATAATTACACATTTATTTTCTGAAGTGTCATGTCACACACATACATGTTTAAACACTCATAGGATCATAGGAAGTTGCTAGCCTATTGGCCCTGAGGCCCTTACAAGCCTAGCCAAGAATTCAGCCCATGTTCTGACAAATCAGCACCCAATGTACCTGTCCAGCAGGATCACAGGTGGAATCTAGGGGTGTATTTTCTGTTCCCCATCCAGTTATCCATGATATCAGTAATGAGGTACTCTGCCTGATATGGAGTGGGAGTCTATTCCACAGAAGAGGGGAAGTCTCTGGGACACAAATCTGTCCCACTAACAAGTTCTATTGATGTCACAGACCAGGTTGAGGTCGCACGTGTGGGTTACTCGAGTGGAGCTTGACTTGGGGATATGCAGCAGTCCCATCAAGGTGGGGTCTGAGATTGTTTTGTATGTCTGACAGAGGTCACCTCTGAGGAGTCTGTAGGAGACTGAGTAGAAGGACAGGGACTTTAGCCTATCTGTGTAGGGTAGATGTTTGAGGCCCTAGATCCTCCTGGTAGGAACCTCTGTGGTCTCTCCAGCTGCTGCATGTGCTTTGCGAGGTACATGCTGAAAGAGGCATTGTACTCAATAATGGGTCTTATAAGGGAAGAATACAGGGATGTTATGACCACCTTGTTCCTGGATGAGATACCCTTACTGATGAGGCAGGCCACGTAGAAAGCTTTCTGTACAACAGAGGCATATTAGTGGTCAAAAGTGAGTTTACTGTTAACCTGGGTGCCCATGTTCCTCATGACTGATTGCATGCTTGGGACCTTGTTATTAATGTGATAGTTTGTAGGGACGTCACTCTCCCCAAAGAGGATGATGATGCATTTTTTGGCATTCAGTTTGAGGCCATGTTTCTGGCACCAGTCATTTGTTTGGGTGAGACCCTCTTGGAGGATGTCCGCATCACTAGTGGAATTGATGATAGTACCCAGCTTGCAGTCATCTACACACTTTATCAGCCATAGTCCACTGGTTTTGGCCTGCACCTTAGAAAAGTATATCCCAAACAACAAAGGCCCCAAGACTGATCCCTGGGGTACATGGCTTGTTACAGGTTGACTGCTTGAGGTGGCTTCCCCTATTTTGACTAGGTAGATTCTATCAGTCATGAGCCAGTTTTCTACCCATCTGGTAACATACGGATTGATGCCTAGTTAAAAGAATTTATCTATTATACCCAAGGGGGAATAGTATCAAAGATTTTGGCCAGGTCAAGGTAGGCAGCGTGCACCGTCTTCCCCTCATCCATGATTTTGGTGAATGTCTCAAAGAAGTTGACCAAATTTAACAGGCATGACCTCCCCTTGATGAAACCAAACTGTGTGAGACTGAGTGCTTAGAAGTTGCCAATGTACTTGTTAATGAGGTCCATGATAATCTGCTCCATGGCCTTGCAGATCAGGCTAGTTAGGCTGATCGGTCTATAATTTCCTGGATTGGTGGACACTCCACCTTTGTGCAAAGGGGCGACAGTGTCTGTCCTCCACTTGGCTGGAATGAAGCTGGTACTCAAGCTTTGGTTGAATAGGGTGCCTAATGGTGCTGCAGGTTCCTGCCTGAGTTCATGTAGGATGCAGCCTCTGGGATGTTATTGGGTCCCATGGAGGCTATATTTTTTGCCTTTGAGAAGGCAGTGATGACTTGCTCCCTAGAAATAAGTGCATGGCGGCAGGTTCTGGGGATGTCCTGATTTACTGATGAGGAGACACAGGGGTGAAGTTTTCACTGAACCTGTCTGCTAGCAGGTTGGCTATATCACCGGCATTTGTGTATGTGGTGTCCTTGACCACCAGTTATGAGCAGATATGAGTGCTTCCCTTGAGACTGCAGACATAGGTTCAGAGGTTCATATGTGTTTTTACTAGGCTAACACCACAAGGGCCTTTTTATGCCTTGCCATGCATCCCAAATCTCTGACAAGTTCTGAAACCATTGATAACTGTAAGCATGGACCTGAGAGATGAACCATTTATAGGTTACCTGTTTGTATTAGAGACATAGGTGCCAAACCAGGGATGAATTTCCTGTTTTCCAGCCAATTTTCCAAGTTCTACTTGAATTGTGAAGAAAGCCTTGTGATTATCTTTAGTAGATGTGGCCAGTTTGGACTCAAAGTTTGCTTTGGAGGATTTCAGCATAAGGAGAGATTGCTTCCAATTAGGTACCTGCTCCTTCTTGGTCCTGGACAGCAATGTTTTCCTTTTATTATAGAGTTTATTTATTGCAGATGTCCACCAGACAGGTTTACTCTTCCTTGAGGAGGAGGATTTTGTTATTTTGGGTATTCCTGATTCCATGCAACTGTATAAATGCTCGTATAGTACTTTGGTGTAGGTTTGGGCATATGTGCCTGACTTCGAAAGTGACCACTTTGTGGTCGAATCTTACCAGGGAGGATGGCACTCAGCTTTTTAATGTATATGTATAAGTAATGAGCAGCTCTGACAAACTAGGTCTCAGCTGCAATGGACACTGTGCACAGTCTTCTTGTTCTTTCGGCTGCTCCCATTAGGGGTCGCCATGGCAGATCAACTGTTTCCATTTCTTCCTGTCCTCTGCATCTTGCTCTGTCACACCAACCACCTGCATGGCCTCTCTCACCACATCCATAAACCTTATCTTAGACCTTCCTCTTTTCCTGTTACCTGGCAGCTTCATCCTTAGCATCTTTTTCCCAATATACTCTGCATCCCTCCTCAGCACATGTCCAAACCAACGTAATCTTGCCTCTCTGGCTTTGTCTCCAAACCTTCCAACCTGGGCTGACCCTCTAATATACTTATTCTTAATCCTGTCCATCCTCGTCACACCCAGTGCAAATCTTAACATCTTCAACTCTGCCACGTCAAGCTCTGACTCCTGCCTTTTTGTCAATGCCACGTCTCCAACCCATATAACATAGCTGGTCTCACTACCCACTTGTAGACCTTTCCTTTCACTCTTACTGGTACTCGTAAGTCACAAATCACTACTGACACTCTTCTCCACCCATTCCATCCTGCCTGTACTCTCTTCTTCACCTCTCTTCCACACTCACCATTACTCTGAACTGTTGATCCCAAGTACTTAAACTCATCCACCTTTGCCACCTCTACTCCCTGCATCCTCACCATTCCTCTATCCTCCCTCTCATTCATGCACATATATTCTGTCTTAGTCCTGCTGACCTTCATTCCTCTTCTCTCTAGAGCATATCTCCACCTCTCCAGAGTCTCCTCCACCTGTTCCCTACTCTCACTACAGATCACAATGTCATCTGCAAACATCATAGTCCACGGGGACTCCTGTCTGAGCTTGTCTGTCAACCTTTCCATCACCATTGCAAATAAGAAAGGGCTCAGAGCTGATCCTTGATGTAATCCCACCTCCACCTTAAATGCATCCGTCACTCCCACCGAAGACCTCACCGCTGTCACACTACCCTCGTACATATCCTGTACCACTCTTACATATTTCTCTGACACTCCCGACTTCCTCATACAATACCAAAACTCCTCTCTAGGTACCCTGTCATATGCTTTCTCTAAATCAACAAAGACACAATGCAACTCCTTCTGACCTTCTCTGTACTTTTCCATCAACACTCTCAGAGCAAACATCGCATCTGTAGTGCTCTTTCCTGGCATGAAACCAAACTTCTGATCACTAATTGTCACCTCCCTTCTTAACCTAGCTTCCACTACTCTTTCCCATAACTTCATGTTGTGACTGATCAGTTTAATCCCTCTGTAGTTACTACAGCTTTGCACATCACTCTTATTCTTAAAAATCGGTACCAAAACACTTTTTCTCCATTCCTCAGGCATCCTCTCACTTTCCAAGATTTCATTAAACAATCTAGTTAAAAACTCCACTGCCATTTCACCTAAACACCTCCATGCTTCCACAGGTATGTCATCTGGATCAATAGCCTTTCCATTCTTCATCCTCTTCATAGCTATCCTTACTTCCTCCTTGCTAATCCACTGCACTTCATGATTCACTATCCGCACATCATCCAACCTTCTCTCCCTCTCATTCTCTTCACTCATCAACCCATCAAAGTACTCTTTTTATCTGCTCAACACACTCTCCTTGCTTGTAAGTACTTTTCCCTCATTATCCTTTATCACCCTTACCTGCTGCACATCTTTACTAGCTCGGTCCTCCTGTCTAGCCAGTCAGTACAGGTCCTTTTCTCCCTCCTTAGTGTCCAACCTTTTATACAACTCTTCATATGTCTTATCCTTAGCCTTTGCCACCTCTCTCTTTGCCATGCACCTCATCTCCTTATACTCTTGTCTACTTTCTTCATCTCTTTGACAATCCCACTTCTTCTTCGCCAACCCCTTTCTCTGTATACTCTCCTGTACATCTTAATTCCACCACCAGGTCTCCTTGTCCTCCTTCCTCTTTCCAGATGTCACACCAAGCCCTTTTCTAGCCATCTCTCTTACTAGCTCTTCTGTAGTTACCCAGATATTCGGTAACACTTCACTGCCACCCAGTGCCTGTCTTAACCCTTTCCTGAACATCACCTCAAAATTACCTTTTTTCAATTTCCACCATTTGATCCTTGGTGCTGCTCTCACACTCATCCTCCTCTTTTTGATCACCAATGTCATCCTACAAACCACAATCCTATGCTGCCTAACTACACTTTCCCCTGCCACCACTTTACAGTCTCCAATCTCCTTCAGACTGGCCCTTCTACATAAGTAATGAATATAAAAAATACACTTGTAGTCCAACTTTCCTTGTGGCAACTGGTATAAGTTAATGCTCACAATATGATTGAGCCAGGGATCTAATCTAGCACAATCATAATTTTATTAATGCTTGTTCACTCACTTTTAAAAAATAAATAAAGATTAAACAGAATTATAAATAATAAGTATGTATAACAGTGATGCTAATATGAATTATATGTGTGACAGGGGATATACTGATATTCCGATTCTATAATTATAATTGTCTTCTCTGGCCTTGGTTGGCCTTCAAACCTGAATGATAGTCAAACACACATGAATTTATAAAACAGGGCAGTGTCAGGTCACACACACACATACATGGTTAACCCATCACTCTGTCATGTGTGTTTATATATAATTCATGAGTATGTCCAACAAGAACTTCTTCTGTGGCAAGATTGAAAAATCACCTTTGTCAAATATTATGTTTTGTCTCTAATGCATAGGTTTGAATCCAACATTGTACACATTTATTTTATCAGTGTATAAAGCCACACAAAAAGAGTATCAGTTCATAAAATGCATGCCCCCAATACATGTCTGCAAAATTGAATCAACTAACGGTTACAGAAGCAAACACACCATCAACGAATGCCAACTGTCAGATTAACCTTCTAGTTTCAAAAACTGCTTTCCTGTCTTTTTGGCACTTTTGCTCTGGCTTTGTGCACTAGCAGTAAATGTGATAACATGAATTGGCAAGAAAGCACTATTATCTGTTGCTGTTTGCCCTGACTGGACATGTCTGGAGTTAGAAGGGAAGGTGCCCCATTTAGGGATCAATGGTGGGGTGTCTAGGAGTCCAGAATCTTTACTGGACTCCTTGAAAGTGCCACAGCTGAAGGCTCTAGCAAGTGGACAAGTACAAGTCTGAAGCATGGAATAGTCTGGCCAAGGCTGTCTCCAGTGTGACTGGCATTCTACTCACTGGAGAACAGTGCAGGCACTATTTTAATGACCTCAAAAGTCACACGCAGGATAGATTCAACCAGTGGCTGGCTGAGTTTAAGACCACTGACATCCCACAGTTGTGTGAGTATATAGATAAAGATAATTTAAACTAGATTGACAACTGTATATAGCCAAGACTGGTATGCATAATGCTCTTCTCTTGTTCTCTTCATTTTATTCCACAGCCAACCAGGATATAATGGGGAATAGGGAGGCCCATGCTGAGCATTTGGAAAGACTGAGAGAAGCAAGGGGTATGTAAGCAGTACAATATAACTATTATTTTATCTAAAGTATTGCTGCTCTATACAGTGGTAGCAAATTAAGCATGCATACCCTAACTGTAAAATCAAGCATGCATGCTTCAGTTTGTAGCACAAACCAACTGTAGGAGTCAATTCTAATACTGTAGTCAGATGTTGTGGGCTCAGATACCATAAATAACTAATATGTAGTGAAATAATTTAAAAATGTTGCATAATAATTTTAACAGAAGTGACATAAATGCCCTGCTGTGATCTTATATATATAAGACCAAGCATATGTGTAATATATGCATGCTGTAATGATTACTTTGAGCAACCAGTTAGTAGTTGTTAAGAAGTATACTTATATGTAAACGTGGAAATAAATTCTTTATGATGTAATAATTCATTGTATGTCACATATGATGGTACTAATTATATCTTTTCTTACCCCAACTCTTTAATCTCATTTTTTATTTTAATATGTGTGGTCATGACGTTTCCATGTCATCCATTTCTGACAACTCACAAATGCTTTACAGCACAGGGAGGTGGAACAACCACTGTGGTTCAGCATACTCCCACTCCACCAGCTCTTGCAGCTATGGCCAGCATATCTGGGACCCAACCTGGCAGCCCTACCTCTGCTGCCTCTGCACTACCCTGGGTCCTCCACATCAAGTAGTATTACCCTGGCAGCTGGTGCTGTGGTACCCTCCAGGAGTAGTGGCAGAGGTGGGGAATTTGTCAAGGCTTGGTGTTTAGAGTTTTTTTTCACAGCAGCATTGGTGCACACCTACACTGGATGGAGAGGATGCTGTCTTTTATGGTCTGTAGGAAAAGATGTCAAGCACTCCAGCAGCCAGCAGAGTAAGGGGACAGCGATGACAGTTCTGTGGGTGAAGACTAGATTCTCACTGTCCCCATGTTTGATGGACATGGGCATCCAATGTTCTCTTCCTATTCCCAATCATGGTGTCTCCCAAGCTGTTGTGTTTCTCACCATCCCTCTGTCTTGTCTTGTTTGTCCTATTTGTCTGCATCCACTTCCCCACCTATCCAACTTACCTAACCCCAGAAATAACTATGTCCTTTACCAGACATTCCTCTCATACTGAAGAAAAAAAAAAATGGGCACCTTTCCCACAAAAAAAAAATTTTTAAAAATTGGCCTATACATTGCTCTCCACTTTGCACTTCATTCAGTTCAATTGGCTATACAACATGATTGTATTGTTGGCACCCATCTTTGTTGAGGTGACAGTCCAAATTCAGCTAATATTCCATACATATTTTAATTTTACACTGTTGAAGAAATGGATAGCTATGGTTCTTTCCTACCTTTCTCCTGCACATTTCTATATTGCTTTCCCTTTGTTCTTCTCCCTGCTTGCCCCCCCCATTTCACTACTTTCCTTTCTACCCCATTTTAACACCTTTAATATTGTCAAAAAATAGAATCACACACCACAGACATAAGTGAAAACAACCCAGTGAAGCCCTGCACTTTTTGTCCTCTGTGTTTGCCTGGAGTTTGGCATCATGCACTACTGCCAAGTGATGGTGAATGGCTCTTGAATGGTGAGGTTTCCTCCATGCAATGCTGCTTAAACATGCTGCGCTAAGGTAATAGACAGTGAAAATAGAATGAAGAGTTGTTTCATTGCATTATGCAGTAGAGAGTCAATTATACAAATGTCGATTAACAGAAAGTCAGTTATCTGAACCAGCCTTCCAAAGTTTTCTGGTAGGAAAAATCATAAAGTCTGAATATGTAAACATTATCCGTATTCGCTTGAGCATGTTTTTTTAAGTTTGTAGCCAGTTTGTGTGTGAAAAATATTATTTATTATCCACTGGAATCACTGAATGGTTGTAAAGTGTATTCCTGCTTGCAGAAAAAACAAGATTTTAGAAGTTTTTAATCCAGTTCAGCTATATGTTTGATTATCTGAACAATTTGATTATCCAAACTACCCTAGGTCACAATTAGTTTGGATAATCGACTCTCTACTGTAAATACATATTTGAAACAATTCAATACACCTGGATTTGAACCTTGTATCATCTGGGTTCAAAAAAGCAATATCTCAATGTATTTACACCTACTGCCACAGAGTCAGCTAAGCAGCAGGTGTTTTTCTAATACTCAGTACTATCCACACTGCTGGCTGCCATGTGTTTTGTGAGGAGGTAAGCAAATCAATACAACTGTCATAATGTTATCAGTGAGGCAGAGGCCCATGTTTGCTTGCATTTATATTACGCTGTCGAAAACTCAAACTGTTGACAGTTCGAAAATGTCAAAACCCCCGACGAACATCGAACACACAAAAAAACAAAAACACCCAAACACAATACAAATTGCTCTATGCAGGGGTGCAAGCCCCCCTGCACCCCCCGATACTTAAATATACCAACTCCGAGATCGCACTACATAGCAGTAAACAGAAATCTCCCCTTCCTCCATGCAATACTGCTTAAACATGCTGCACTAAGGTAATACACGTTCGACATTTAGTGCCGACAATATCAGCTTCGATATTATCGGCCTTCGACAGGGTGAAGTAGAACAGTTTGCTCACAGCTTAACTACGCACAAACTAGGTAAGTGAAGTAAATGTGTATCTTGTATGTGCAAACAGTTTCCCATAGCTCATGCAAACCAGCTGCTCGGTGGTACACTATGGAAAGTGCACATTAGCATGTACTGTTTATGTTTACTGCCCACTTAGTCTTCATCCCATGAAAGTACATGTAAAAACACAAAAAAGGGAAGACACATTTTAAGGAAAGAGCACATATTTACAATGTAGCTATGTGTTACCTGCATCTATGCACTTGAAACTTGGTCTCTCAGTACTTGTTCTCAAATATATCAAGTACACTACAGAAATAAAAAATGCTTTCTTGTACACCATGTACATCTTTATACTGACAATACATATTCAGATTTTCAAATGCTTGTAGTAATGTGGACAGCTGTTTGCATACAGTTTGTAAAGCTGTCTTTGCCTGTACATTGGAAACACAACAGCAGACACTACACTTTGTACACTCATCAATCTGGTAACATGCAGATCTTTAATATCTTAACAGTTGTACATGGTTAGCCATCCATTTCATATAGGCCTCACAACATCTTTTCTCAAACATCCAGTGATGATGTCATCCACTATAAACTGTCCTGTGGCATTGTAAAAATCAGTCTTGTGCCATGGTGCTTGTGTTAAATACTGAGTTCTTTAGTGGATCTGCCTAGTTAGGTAGGGGCTCTAATCTCACTGCAGTCAACTAGTGTGTGTCTGTCTCATCAGAAAAGCATACTGTGTATAGTGTGGTCATCAGTACAATCCTATGGAGTACCAATATTTTGACAGTTGTACATGCCTACACATCCATTTAATTCAGGCCTCATAACATCATCTCTCAACCATCCAGTGATGCTGTCATCCACTGTAAATTATCCTGCAGCATTACAAATGTCAGACTTGTGCTGTGGCACTTTCATTGAATACTGAGTTCTCTAGTCAGTCTACTTAGTTAGGGGTTCTGTTCTCACAGCAGTCAGCTGGTGTGTGTGTGTGCATGTGTGCATGTGTATTTGTTCATTTGGTTGCATTCAAGAGACCAATTTACACCTGCATATGAGTCACTGCTTTTACCAACCCTTTTCACACCAGACACTGTTGATGTCATCACTTGTAAAGTATTGTCTGACACTCTCCAAATCAGAATTGTGATGTGGTGCTTGCATTAAGTACTGCATTTTCTAGTCTGTCTACTTAAGTAGGAGTTCTATTCTCACTGCAGTCAACTGCTATGTGTTTGTTCAGTTGGTTGACATTCAGGAGACTATTTTATACTTGCATGTGGGGCACTGCTATTACCATCGTCTTTTCACCAGACATTGCTGATGTCACTACTTATGAAGTTTTGTCTGACACTCTCTAAGTCAGACTTGTTCTTTGATGCTTGCATTAAATATTGAGTTCTCTAATTGGATTATTTAGTTAGTAGGAGTTCTGTCCTCACTGCAGTCAACTGGTATGTGTATTTGTTCAGCTGGATGACATTTAACAGACCATTTTACACCAGCATGTGGGACACTGCTATTACCATCTTCTTCTCATCAGACTCTGCTGATATCTTCAGCTATAAAGTATTCACTAACACTATAAAAGACACAGTTATGCTGTGTCACTTGTGTTAAGTACTGTGCTCTGTAAATAGGTAGGGGTTCTATTCTTACTACAGCCAACTGTGTGTGCATTCAACAATCACTATGGTGACAATTTTGGAACTCTATGTGAGCCCACAGCTATGTCAAACTTTCCTCTAAACATCTTGTTCTAGCATACAATGATCATGTCATTCTGTGTAACATGCACTCTGACAGTATTCAAGACAAACCTGTGCTGTGGCAGTAACATTAACTATTGTGTTTGCAAGCTACTTTAACTACACATATAAGTATTCTAATCTGACAGCAGGCAAGTTGCATGTTGATGCATACAGCTATCACTTTTGAGACAATTTTACACAGGGATGTGACTCCACATTCATGCCCTACACTCCCCCCAACATGTTCTCCTCAGCATACAGTGATGCTGTGTCATAGTCCATAAAGTGCAACATGACAGTATTACAGTCAGACATATGTGGTGTTGCTGCTGTGACATTGCATGACATTTATATTCTATGCCTATACAGGTGTAATATTCAAAAAAGGCCCAGTCTACTGCTGTGCGTGTGATTGGTTACACATTATGGTCATAGTATGATCTTTGGAATAGCTCTTTATTTCATTGCTTTTGGAGTACCATCCAAATAGCCCCATGCACCCTCTTATTTCCTCTGGCTGCATGACATCCTTCCTGCAGAGGAGTGAAGGATGTCTTCATGTCAAGTATGCATACACACATCATGAAGCAGAGTCCTTCTATGAGCCTCAGCAAGCCATCTACAGACCACTGCATATCTGATTGCTAATTCTGTCATGGTGTGGTGCAGTTGTCAGTGGCAGGATGTAATGCAATCCAACAGATATACACGTACACATAATAGTCTTACCATCTTCCATAATACAGACATAGGGATTTTTATTTATATGGTATAATAATTGCTAGGATTTCATGTGATGTTGGCCATTAGGCTAATAATGTCCTATGACCCTATGAATATTTGATTGTCATTTACATCCTATATTGAGGTGTGGATGTACAGTATGGCTCCAAGAGGGTATCACAATCTGTGATGTGATGTAATGTGTTGATGGCCATTGCTACCACTGCATTACATGCTCCTGTTATAACAGCAGTAGTAATATGCCCCCTGGGAACTGTTGACATGGTACGATACACTTGTATGTATATTGTTGGTGTACTAGGACATGTGTTGTTATAATGGTACAGATCAACCTTCTACACAGTTCACATTCCACCATCACAGTGGCACTTGCGGTATGGCACAGGTGTGCATGTGTCTACATACCACTATCACATGCCCAGTGACACACATCAATATAAATTCATGTCGATTACATGATCACATACATCTTGTCTCATATACATGTTGTTATACTGTGATATACACTACCAATGTATCATGTTTTGATACAATTAAACTGTGGGAAGTTCATTGTATGTACAGTTGTGTTGCTAAACCCACCCCTGCACTGGCCCAGTAATCAATGAGCCTCAGTCCTCACCACTGGCAACAGTGGGGAATGTGCACACTGGGAGGATGACAAGTACACATGCAATAAAGTGCAATTATCCTTAAGAGCACATAGAGATCACAGTTTGTCTTGGGCTGGTTTCTCCCTCTTTCTCCAGATCCCCAATAAGACTCCCCAGCAGCACAGCTATAGGGTTGAGATCTCAGCTGAGTGACCAAACCAAGATGTCCAGTAACCTCTTTCTCCAACCAGTGCTTTGTATCCCTGCCCAGGTAGCTGACACACACTCCTTGAGATTTGATTTATATACAAACACACACACACACACACACACACACACACACACACACACACACACACGCACACACACACACACACACACACACACACACACACACACACACACACACACACATGGAAAAGGCTGGCATAATTTTACTAGCTATGCTCCCTTCTGCCCAGACTATAAGATAGTTTTCACTGCCACCAGCCAACTTTTATCAGCTATTTTCAGGCCCTTAGCAAAGGGTGTCCAATCCTACTGGGCAATGCTACTTATTAATCCAAATGGTAGTCTGACCAAGAGAATGCTATTTAGGAGTGGCTCTACAGTGTCACCAAACAGATACGCAAGTACTCTAAGAGCTTAAATATATCTAAACAGACCAGCCATGATTAAAAGAGTTAAATATATTTAATAATAAATAATAAAAGAACAAGACAATACTCAGTAAGTAATCAGTTACATCAGAGTTCAAAGTCACAGGAAATATTTAAAACAACAGTGCAGGACAGTCTTAAATAAATAAAGAAAACATTTAAGCTACACTTTACTATATTCCTATCTGAATCTAAAAGTGTTACTATGCCCTAAAAATGTACAGCAAGGCAAGTGCAGAAGGTGATGAGTGGATGTTGTTGTGTCAAAAAAACAGATACAAAATGCACAGTCTCTCTCTGAGTTCTTAAATTAATATGAAATATTACTGCTGGGTTACCTTGGATGACATCACTTTTGTCACCTAACTTCAGTTCCCAAGCTAAACCCCCATAATCAGAAACTAACAGAATTTTAGCATCTCCCTGTGAAAAATACAATTCTCTCAGATGTTTGCAAATCCTGGAAGTCATAAAACAATAAAACACTTCTACAACTTAAACCTAGTAATTACTTCTCTTTCAAGACAATACAAAAAAACTTGTAGCTCTAGACCTTGTGTCTGCTACTGTACTGAAATTGAGATATAACATCTCCTTTATTACATAGTTATGAAACAATTTAATTTCAGCTATTTTCTCTGAATTTTTTTCAAGTTAATCTCCTGTGTTCCAGTTTCCATTAACCATATACATGTAAACAGTTGCAATAGTGCAGGTACATTCCTGTTATATTCCAATAGGGCATGCTGTGGTTACATTTTAGCTCAGTACTTTACACACATTTCTGTATAAATCATATCAATATTCACAAATGACATAGAATTATTTACAAAATTACAGATAGCTGGATTGGCAGTATTTCCCTTTGTCACAGTTAGCAGCACCATTGTGTGACTATTAGCATTTGTGTCAGGAAATGTTCTGCGTGAACCTCAAACAACTGATCTGTAATGTGTCCTGATATGGCATCAGGCTGCTCAAACACAGGTTGCCCATAAAACGCATATAGGCATATGCTGTGCAGCTGATGTAAGTACATGACATTGGTACAGTTGCATGATTGTGTCCATAGTACCAGTGTGTGGAATGTGATGAATGACGAAGGATGTATTTGTAGGTCTTTTCACAAATCATTTATTACCATACATTTGAAATGTTAAGTGGAATACACAACTAAGCACATGTCTGCATGTGGATGCCACTAGACGTACTTAATCAGAGGAAATAGACAAACCGCTAGCTGACAGTTTGCCTCACACATCACTCCTCTGTTGCCATTGGCCATCAGCCAATGTATACATGCAAATGTTACTCAATTTCTATTCTAAGGATAGCAGCACATCTGTGCACTCTGTACAGCTAATGACAGAGAATCAATGGGCCCTGACAACATCATAGGTTGCCTATAGTGTGACTCAAAACATGGACCTACCAGACATGGCTGGATCCATACTTCAACACAGCCTCCAGATAGAGTATGTTCCTGTATCAGGATGTACATCACCATGCATCCTTCTGACTGGGGGGGCATCACCTGATGCATGCATGTATAGACACATCCTGACTCTCCTCATCTGTGAGGTAGACCAACAAGTCATCATGGATCAATTTTAACAGGATACAGGTAATATTCCGACTGTGTGCAAAAGAAATTTGTGATTTGTTCAGGCCACATCATATCTGTTACAACTATTAGATGTCCTCAAGATGGTCAACAAGGGCATGCATGATGACAATATTCTCATCCTGCTTGACTTGACCTTGCCAAGGCATTTAACACAAATCCACACTGAGGTATTAATGAGACACTGTCACAAGTGGCCATAAACACGTATATCACCAATGGTAGACCTAGACCAGTGGATCATATATGTGACCAATAAATATGTCAAAGTGTGTGAAGTGATGTATATCTAGAGTCCAGTGATCAATTCCATACCTCAGGGCTTTGTGCTAGGTGCTTCCCTTCATTATGTAAATCTCAAGAATGATTTACATATCCTTTTGTCCAACCGTCTTTGTGGAGGTTTGCAGCTTGTGGGAAATCAATGAATCCAAGTGTGATATTAGTATAATACAGACAGTATCAATACTCACAAAGTATTGCTTCTACAGCCATGAAGACACAGAAAATGAAGAAAAATCATGGGAGGGATTTGCTAAGTTATAAAGGAAAATACACAACCTAATTATAATATACACAGCACACCCCTATAAGCAGACCAATTGGTATGTGACCTGTGCACTCAGGTAGATGGTATGCGGAACATCCACCAGCATGTGCCCACAGTGGTGACTTCTCCCTTGTATGTAACACAACTCCTGAGTACGTGCAGGACATCCACATTAAAGGACATTATAGTTCCATAGTTCTCAGCACACGTTTTCATGTACCTCACAACACATCTTCCATGGATGAGTTACCCAAGTGTACCACATTTGCTGCAGTGAGCTCCCACACATCTTATTAACCATACCCAAGTATTTATTTTTCTGTTGCATAAACATTAGCATTTGATGGTGCAGAATGCTCATCAAGGTGTTCTACAAGATGCATGTGTGATACATGTTCCTGTGATGCACACAGTACATATACATAGCTTATTGACAACATTTATGGCATGGGTTACATTCCTGACAGTGTTGATTGTGCCATATATATGCCATGCACACCTGTCACCTAGCCAGGATTGCTCATAATCTCACATACAAGAATGACAATGTCCCTCCTAACACCTCGGGCAGATGTTAAATTTTGAGGAAGGTGTGCCTGATTCCCCTCATAGTTTGGTAATAAATCATGACAGTTGTACAAGTGTGTTCTTGCAAAACCATCTATGATCACTCACAATCACATATGTTATGTTGAAGACATGGGATTACTGGTAGTATTATTCTGATATTATCCATAATTGTGCATGCTTCTGTCTACTGTTGTCCATGAGCCATTTACTATGGATTCCGCTTGGATGAGACCTATGCTGACATTACATTCATATTCAGTCAACTCATTTTGCACAGCTTCACAGTGTGCACCTGACCCTTATTGTATATACCATCCCTGATATGTGTCCTGTCCCTTGTTCATGTCAGGATGCTTATATCACAAAGAATTCTCTCCACTGATATGTCACCGTGTGTGACAGTCATATAATATACAATAACTGTGCAATATTTACTGTATCATGTAGATATGTGATTACTGTTCATGCTACAACTGCCTTCATTGACATGCCCTAATCTGCTGCGCATTACCAGTTTCACCTGTCCTCTTCCCCTGTGTTCATTCCTATAATTCATCTGTGTGTCCCTTTCAGTACACACACTTCCCCTGACTATTTTATTTATAATGCATTCTATGTGCCCTTGCTGATCATTTACAAAACATTTATTCAGTATGCCCGAAACAGGTTTCCACAATACTCTGCACTGTATGCACTTTCATGTAATGTGTTGGAACTATATACATTACTTTATTAATAAACCTGGTAGTAATTGCAGCTTTCAGCACAATCCCACAGACCTAGTTTGCTCATAGGTAAACAGGTGTCCATATCTGTTGGTGTTTGTGTTGCTTTACATGGTTTCGCTGGGCACAAAACCACTCTTGTTTACATTTAAACATGGTGTGAGGCATGCATATGTAATTAGTGCTGCTGCTCATCACACAAACATGTAAACTCCATGTAGGCTTCATGCTAAGCCAACACTGAGTTTATTGAATTCCCAGGAAGGATATCAGATCAGAAGCTAAATAATCCCCAGTTACAGCAAAGGTAAAGGAGAACAGATTACAGTAGTTCAGTCACACATGCAAGAAAGCAGAACATGATCTGGTGAAGGAGATTTTAGAAAGACAGGAAGAAGCAGAAGGTAAAAGAACATCCAGCCAAGAGATGGATGGATTGCATGAGGGAAGGCCTGTGACAGTCAGACATGACTGTTGACAAAGGTAGCAGAGTGGAAGTGAATCAAGAGAAATGTCAGCATCTGGTGCAGCACCCTGACCCCGCCTAGAAAAATGGGAAGAAAGTGGTTGATGATGATGATGATTATGATGATTATGGCAATGAAAAGCAATAATATGTGAAGAACAATTAAATTAGTTTTCCTTGGAATTTTCTCTCCCACTATGTATTTGTTCTCCCAGTTACAAACTGCAAGACAACTTCCTATTCCTTTTTTCATTTTTATTCCTTTCTTCAGTTTAATATTGATCAACTCGCACTGTGGCAGCATCTGTCTCCCTCTTGTTTAAAGTTGTTTGGTAGGCTAGTGTGCTTTTCCTGATTTTTATATATTTTAAAAAAGCAGTAAAGCATAATAAAGATAAAGCCGCTATGCTGAAACTTGAAAAAGAGAAAATGAAAATGAACAGATACATAACATATCAACTGGGCATATAACCATGTACTACTAGATGCAATCATGTACTTAGGCACAGATGAAATATATAATATAACAAAACAATATTTTTTATATTTAAATTGAGATTTTATTTTGCAAGCTGCAGATTGCAGCTTATTGAATTTTAGCTACATGCATAAAATCATGTGAATTTCTTATTAACTAAAGAGAAAAGAAAAAGAAAAAAATATATAATCAATCACATCTAAATAATAAAGAAGAAGAAGAAGAATAAGATCAAGAATTATAATATAAATGAATTCAAAGAGCATAGCTTTAGCTATTCATAATAAATAGTATAGAGCATAGCTTTAAAATTAGAGTATTGCAACTTTAAAGGTTTGAATATTTAGCAAATATTGAATTGTGATGGATCTTAAGATTAGGTGCCCATTTATATTAAGGCAGGCTTGAATCAAAGTATTTGTATCAAACCATTTATATATAGCATATTATAAGTGGATATTATTATTATATTATATTATATATTTTGCTGGATTTATTGAAATTTTGAATCATAATTTACTCACATTTATACATATATTTACAACCTAACATCATTCTTTATCTCAATAGTGCTATTGATTTTATGAATATAATATATGAAATATTTTTATATATTATATTAATTTTGAATTTATGAATTAATTGATCATATATTATATATTCATTATATAATTTATTTAATTATTCATTTGTTTATTTATTATATTTATGTATTATATTTATAGATTTATTATATATATTATGTTATATTATATATAATATTTATTCATATTATATATTTATATATATATATAATATATATAATATAATGCACATATATACATACATATATACATATATATTGCATTTTTCATTTTTTATACATGAGTATATATATTATATATTTTTTAGTGTCCCCAGATTAATATAATTAATATAAAAGCTTCAAAATGTGCTTTATATTTTCCAAATATATATATAATTATTATATATATGTGTCTATTTGAGAGCTGATTTTTTTTTTTTGTGCATTTTTGCATTTTTTTATTGCATCTATTTCTTATATATTCATTTTTTGTTTTTATAAATACATATATATATATATATATATATATATATATATATATTATATATATTATATATATGAACACTATTATATTCACACATATTAAATTTTTTAATATTTAAAATATCTAAGATAGAAAAATCTGAACAAAAATGATCCCTGTGTTTCTCTTCCTGCCTCAAACTCATGTTATACCGAACTGATTAGTGCTGATACTTCTCCAGTTATAACATGGTTAACATGCCAGCCATTGCTTTTCAAACATGGCCACTATGTGTGGAGAGGGATAAAGCCCTAACTACAGCCCAGGTGACCCAGGTTCGATTAGCAGCTTAGACATTTGAGGCACTGGCAGGGAGGGATGTGCATGTGTGTGTGTGTGTGTGGGGGGGGGGGTAAATTCATCTAGGCATTCCCTGTGTGGAGGCATGGTCCATAGAAGGGAGTAGCTCTTGGATATAACAGGCAAATGCTAGGGGAAAGGGTTGAAGAATGAACTAAAAAAGATCAGATACAAAGCCAAAAATAAAGTAATCCTCAGTGATTTACCAATTAAACATTTTATGAGGTATAAAGAAAAAAATGAAACAAGATTAGAGACACTACAAATTCTAGAACAGTTAAAAAGTATGCCTCCAGACTACCCATTTGCCTGCTTGTTTTATATATTTAACTAGAAGCTGTTTTCTCAAACTCTGTAATGTAATTCAAATTCTAGAATGTGTGTCTGATGCACTATTAAACTCCTTTATGGTCTTTAGACCCATAACTTCCTCAGGAATCCTCTTCCAGGCATCTACAATGACAACAAATTATTCTTATGTTACCTTTAACATTAAAATTCTGTTTATTCTGAATTTTTCCTCTAATTCATAAGTAAACCTTCTTATAAAAGTTGGTATACAGCTGTACCACACTTCAGTGAACATTGCTTTTACCATGTCCCCTTTATTAATCTTGTCTGTATGTTTAATTTTTCAACCTGCATTATGTAATTAATTTTTATTGAAACATTCTATTTATTTAATTGTAAACATTGTGGTTGGTTATTTATATGTACTTGTATGTCCTGATCATCTGGTCAGACATAAGGAGATGTTAATAAAGTTGGTTATTTAGATGTACTTGTATGTTTTGATCACCTGGTCAGACATAAGGTGATGTAAATAAAGTTGTTTATTTAGATGTACTTGTTTGTCTTGATCACCTGGTCAGACATAAGGTGATGTAAATAAAGATACAGATGAGTGTAACTGTTAATAATGACACCACCAGCATATCAGTATCAGTATAGAAAGTGCTTGCTGAATATCGTGGACTATAGCATGGATTCACTGCAGTATCTCTGTGTCGGGCATTCCAGTAGACTCTTATAATCACTTCTCCAGGATTAGCTTTGGATCAAGCAGTTCACTGATGAAATTCTGAATCCAGGCTGTTGCTTGCTCATTTAGTGCCTGTTGCCATTCCCCAGTGTGATGTACCTCGACTCTAATTCACGGAGCAAACAATGTCCATTCCATCATCTGGCATTCCTCAACTGCAGCTTGAGGAGATCTGCACCCATTAGCTCCAGGCTAAATAGCCTACATGAGGACAGAAAATTATCCTTCTTGTAAACAATATAGCAAACTGCTTGTTAAAGTGCTTTATCCCTGATCACAAATGTACTATTGTCATTCATCTCTGAATGCCAGTAGTGCACTACTGATTGATCCGCATCTCTCGATCACACATCATAATACCTTGTGCCCATGACAGCTGTCCCTTTGCCCATCCCAGCTATGCCACTGTTCTGAAGGAGTATTTTTAACTAGATTAAATGGAATAAGATGCTGATAAACATTATCCATGAATCTTTGCTCTTGCTCCATTCACAAATAAAGATTAATTACTTGAGATCTGATTCCATATACCATGCATAAAATTGACATAACATTCATTTGGAATATATATTATGGGAATATTATTATTATGGGAATATTCTTGTCTGAGGTGTCTTCTGTGCGGAGTCTGCATGTCCTCCCTGTGTCTGTGTGGGTTTCCTCTGAGTTCTCCGGTTTCCTCCCACGTTACAAAAACATACGTCTGGAGTGTTTCTCCCCGGGCCTCTGCTGAAAATTGCCTTCTTTCCAAGTCGGACTTTCTCAGTAAATAAATGTTAAATTAAAAAAACATAGCATTAAAAGATATGCACTAATGTCATTATTGTCAAAAACCTTCTGGGTAATGTATTGTCTCTCTTTAATACTGTTTCTCTTAAATATGCTAACTCTTAGCCCATTTATCTATCTGGGTATTTGCCTGTTTCATTTCACATGTAAGCATGCAGCCCACATATAGATAACTGAATGATTCTTCCACAGAGAGACAGCATGTCCGATGTCCACCTGCTTGTTCAACAAAGTATAAGGACACTAGACCTTGGGCGATGTCATATTCTGACACTGATGTTATTGTATTTGATTGAGTAGCCCCACCGTAACAGGAATCATGAAACAGGTCATCCCTGAAGTGACCGAATGCTCTACAGCATAAGGTAAAATAAAATGAAGGAACACAGTGATTGAAACACTGTTGCACTTTATTTACCTTGTAGCGACCGTGTTTTTGGTACAGTAAGCATTTTGCTGTCTGTCGCTACATACTGTTCTTTGTGCTGCTTATCTTCTTCAACAGATACTGTCAGTGGACAGCATCCTCAAGTAATATTAATGTAACCTTATTCCTTGACATTTCCAGCACTTCCATTATAGTGAATCATCCTTTTCTCAGTTTACTCCCAGACCTTTCCTCTTTGGCTTTATTTAAAAGCTGCTAATCCTGACAAAACTTGGGCATTTTGTTGGAAAGCATCTCTGTCTTGCCTGTTCTAATTATTCCTAGGGGATTCCCAGGCCAGTGCAGGCTCCCATCCTTTTTTGACCCTGCTTAATAAAAACATGGAATTGTAGACCTGCTTCCTTTATCTAGTATGCTGATAATAACTTCCTGCTGTTTCTGTCTCCTAAGCTCTGGAATTTATGTATCTAGAGTCTTGCAAAGTCAAAAATATCTCTTTCTGTCTCTAGCTCCGGACTTCAGCTTAGCACTTCTTAAATAGCTGCATTTTTTCCCTCAGACCCCTTCAAGGTGTGGCTGGTTCCGGGTCATTATTAGTTATGTTTCTAAATCAAACATCATTAGTGAAGGAACTCACACTTGGGCGCAACACTTGACCAATCAGGTTTATCACACGTGAAGATATTTCAAAACTGAATTAGATGCTAAGGATTCTTTATCATCTAGCTATATCTGCACGCACTAGACTCGAACCTGTACTGGCTCTGCTCCTTCCTTCTCTACTTTATGCCTGCCATGTGTTCTCTCATTTTCCTAATCTGGGCCTACTAACGTTTGAGACTGCCTAGAACACATTGTTTGTCTCTTCCCAGTGACCTCATCAATGATCTACCCTGCATTCTATTAATCATCTGGGACATCACAGTCACATCTTCGTGGTGCAACTCCAACTTCTTCACATGCTTCTCTTCCTCTTAAAATGCTTTTCACTTTCTCACATGCTGTAAAGGCACCGTCCTCTTTAGATTCTAAGGTATTCTAACATTGTCCTTCTGCAAATATCAAAGTTAAAAAAATACTGTTGCAAATATCAAAGTTAAAAAATACTGAAGTCCCTTATTTTTCACAATTTCTAACCTCTGGAACTAGATTTCTCCAGCTATCAGAACTGAGATACCCTTCCCCCATCTTTCAAAAGTCAAACACTGCTTATCTGTCTTCAAAAGTGGTTTTGTAATTGTGGATTTTTTTATTTTCTATGTTGCTTGTGTTTACACCTCCTCCCCTTACCTTTTTGTCTTTATTTTTATCTGTATTTCCTTGCCTTTTCCTACACTAGAATCCTTTCTGTTGCACGTCTCTTGTTTTCTATTTTGTTTATTTCTACTTTCTCTTGTGGTCTAAACCTCTTCTGCTCTCTCTGTTTTTGCAGTTCTCTATATCCTATACTGTTTTGGGCAGATCGTGATGTCTAATTGATGACACTGCATAATTGTCTTTGACTTGTGAGGTACATGCTCTGTACACGTTTTCATCATTTTGCACAATATGTATAATGTCATCACAGCCTGAATAGATTTTGGCTTTTAATCTTGTATTCATTATTTTTATTACTGCACATGCTGAGGCCTTGGTACATGGTTTTGTACAGATGAACTTGCTGACTCCATATTAGTAGATGTAAAGCCACTGACACCTGATTCATTCAACATATCTTTAATGTAAACTTTGAGATTATGGTGGTAAAGAAGTATTCCTCTTAGCCCTAAGGTTCAGTGGTCTTGGAGCAGGCATGTCCACTCATGGATGCATATACTGGCACCTGCTACTGACACCACCCTACCATTCAGTGGCTTGAAATCAAGACCTTAGCCTGTTAATTTGTGATGTGTACTTTTCCAAAGGTTTCTCCCCTACTGACTATCTATGGGCCACCACCCACCATCTGTTCTGACCTGTGGTGGTATGAAATTGCTGAGGTCAAGTTGTGAACCATTCCATAGCACAATTTTCATCTCTGCTGACTAGGTACAGGAGACCCTTGCTAGTTGTTAATATTTTTGTCTATGAACAGATTGCAAAGATTACAAAAAGAAAATTATTTTTGTGTACTAAGTTTTTTTTTTAAATTGTATCTGTTTACCTTACATTTCAGTGTCAGTAAATGGCATACCAAAGAGTAGCAGTCCCAATGCCTTGTCCTATATGACTTCAGTTACCCCATTTCTGTTGATACACTGCTTGCATTTTACTAGTTGCCTATCCTAGTGGTTTCTTTTGATTCCTCCACATTTCTTTATCATTGTAGCTTAGCAGATTTCCTTTTTTCCCCACTACAGGTGTTTCTATCTAACTCTCAGCTTTGCACATGTGCAGGCTGATTGTCTCCTGCACAAGCAGGAGTTGTTGGCCTGCTACGTTCCTATGCCACTCCCAATTCAAGAGCCAGCCCTTCCACATTATTATTGCTATGCCATTATAACCCCCCTCCAAAAAAAATTGTGTAATCTATTCCCCTTAAAGGATATGTATTTAGTTCACATAGCCCCATGATATTTAAGCCAAACTGATTCTCTTTCCTCAAAAACTAACAATACATCTTAGCAACATTTACTATACCACAACTTTTCCAGCCAAAACTACTGCATTTAAATCTTCCCTGTAAATCTTCCACTTTAATTTCCAAGCCCTTGCAATAACCTATCTGTTTGCACCCTATATCCCATTTACTCAATCCTATTTGTGGCAGCACTTAACAAAACAATCTATACCATTCACAAACGCAGACTGCAGTACTTGCTGTTACAGATGCTACCTCACCTGTGTTTACAACCTTACTATTATGTATCAAATTGCCCTGTAGAACAGTTACAATACATCATGTAATGCACAAAATAGTCACTCCTCTTTCTTTGTCCAAAACAATTATAACGTGCTACATTCTTAATTCTAAATAAAAAATTGGTCTAACTAGCTAAGTTCCTTCTTCTAGGAAGACAGCAACCTTGTAATATCACCTACTATAAAAATAAAAAAATAAATAAATTATTAATAATCTCCATAAAGCATCCCTGCAAAGTACACTCATTCAATATGCAGATGATTCAACAATAATTACATCCTCTGTCAACATCTCAGATCTCCTAAAGTTAATACAAAATGCATTT
Source organism: Protopterus annectens (assembly GCF_019279795.1). NCBI lineage: Eukaryota > Metazoa > Chordata > Ceratodontiformes > Protopteridae > Protopterus > Protopterus annectens. The sequence goes on along the minus strand of NC_056747.1, from coordinate 1,095,266,206 downwards.
ACTTCCATCGAATCCTGGCTTAACAAAACTCAACTGCTACTTAATCCCAAAAAATCAAAACGTTTACTCTTCACAACCAAACCTCTAACTATAGACTTTAAAATATTTTCTCAAAACAATACAGAAACTGAAATTGTAAAAACAGCCAAATTACTTGGCATCACAATTGATGACAAACTATCCTTTGTGAATCATATACTCAGACTGTCCCTGATTTTCAGGGATGTCCCTGATTTTGACTCAAATTTTAGCTCTGTCCCTCTTAATCCCTCCTAAAACTAGTGACTTTTGGAGGAAAGGTGGTGATTTACACTTAATGAATAATGACAATAATTAAGAGTTATAGACTTCCTTTACTTCAGAAAATGTGTATTAATTCATATGCTCTGATTCTGTCAATGTTTCAAGAAATTTCATTAATATTTTAAAAGTGTCCCTGATTGTCCCTGATTTTTTGTGACTTGTCCCTGATTCTGTTGAAATTTGTCCCCGATTGGTTAAAAGGTCTCTCAGCTCAGTCAAAAAGCCCATTTTAAGCTTGGCAAACTCTATAGGCATAAACTCTATTTGGACAAGTCTACCAAGTTGAAACTAGCTAATAGTCTACTTCTACCATCCCTCCTCTATTGTTGCCCCATTTTTCACTAATCTACACACATCTCTCCAGAACAAACTGCAGTCGTGCTATTATAAAATTGCCTAGTTTGTCTCCAGCATGCCAACTCGCACACATCATTGCCTGGCCATTAAATCTATAAACTGGTCTGAGTTCCCTCATTACCTACATTACTCCCAACTTACTCTCACCCACAAACTACTAAATAATCCAAACTTCTGCCCATCCCTTCAAACTATAATACAAACACACACCCCTACTCAGCATCTTAGGTCCTCTAACAAACAACTCAACCATAACTAAACCCAACAAAAGAACTGGACAATGTCTCTATTCCCATGCTATTGCCAAACTTTGGAATGTGCTCCCTCACTCTCTTACTCAACTAGACTCTTTAAAAACATTTAAATTTGCACTAAAAGAACACTATCTCAATACCCTTGTCTGTTCCTGTAGTCATATGTTTAAACCACTTTAAATGTTTTGGCCACTATACACTACAAATCCTTTTACTAACTTAATATAATTGCAATTTACACTATTTGTCTTCATATCCAATCTCTCTTGATTTCTTTATTTCTGTGGCTGAATAAACAGAATTGATTAAACAGTATTCTTACTTATGAGAATATACAAACAGAATTACTAAAGATTTAACACACTGGGTTTATTTTATTATATTGTATACCTCTATAATATGTATTTGTCTTGTATATATATTTCAGTTTGTATTATGTAAAAACTTTCTTGACTTTCAAGGTTAAGTTGATGTTATGTAAAAATTTCTGTGATTGTATGGAGCTTTTCTCCTCGGGCCTCCACTGAAAATGGGTTGTTTGGGCCCAGTGGACTTTTCTGGTTAACAAATGTCAATAAATAAATAAATAAAAATAAAAAAACACTGTCTAGATATATATCACAGATTTTAGTCTAGCGCATTGTAAATGCCAGTATATACTCATAGTTGTTGCTTGCACGTGACTGGCCCCTTCATTTAAGATACTTCAAATGACTGTGATGACACTATCTCACTTCAGAATGCAATAGGGCAATTTTTTTCCTATGGACATTATTTATTTATTTAGATTTGTTTACTGGTTTAGTGCACTGATCTCTATGGACCATTTGCAGACACAGCCCGGGTCAGAAGCCTATGTAACAAAGTCACACACCTACAAACCTGGATACAACAATACTAGCAACCACTGCAGCCTGGTACAACTCAACACTCAAGACTCTTAATTGTCTTTACCCAGCTATAGCATTTTCAGAAAGGACTACATTAAAAGAAGATTAGGCGGAAGCACTATTGTAAAACATGATATCTTAGTAACACTGAATTCTATACTACCAAATAACATATCAGGAACTTACTCAATCATAATCACATTAACTGTTGCTAACAACAAAAAAAAGCATGCATAGTTTGACTTTTCCTAGCTCAAAGCAGTGTAGGCGACATTACGAAATACTTTAGCTCAGTTGTATGACACATATATAAATAAGTTTTTACTTCTCAGAGACTTTAATATTTCCTGGTGTTCACAAACAGAATTGCACCCTGAACACAGCACTTGACTGTCTGACTTCTCTCATCTAAATCAGTTCCCCAAGTAGAGTACCCCAAGAACTCATGACAAAAACACTTTTGAACAATTGATTACAAAATACCTTAATAACTATCAGTTAAGTGTTATACCTCCTGAACTTCTTCCAAATGACTCTCCAGCCCCCCTCCCCAAACCAAACTGCACTGTACTGACCACTCCTTCTCCATTCTTGTACCCTAACTCTGGCATTCCCCCCCACTCCCCAGCTAAAAGAAATTGCTTCTTTTTCTACTTTCAGAGGACATCTCAAAAGATGCCTTTATTAAACATCTGAATGCAAGTGCTTTTCCAGTGGACACATCACCTAACTCTTCCTTAACCTACATCACTTCTACTTCTGCCCTCTGTTCTCACCTGCTGCTTACCTCCCATATTTACAAGTAAAATTAATCCACATTTATTTTTCAGTTCTGTTAGTAATATTTTCTCATTGTTTCAACTGTCTGCCAGACTCTTTACCTCCTGTGATTATTCTGGATGTGTCAATTATTTCTTTTTTTTTGTGATTTTTTTTTTCTCTTGGGCTGTGTACTACCCTGGAAAACAAATACATTAATAAAATAAATAATCACCTGCTATGCATTTTGTGGGTTCTGACTACAATGTACAGGATAGTGCATCTTTATTTTCTTTATTTTGGGGGGATTTACAATGAATAATCAGTTATTGTGTAAGACAAGAAGACAAGACAAGAATAGCCCTTTATTTACTATGGCAGGGCAGCCACCCAGAGGTGTGAACCTTGGCTCTAGATGATTGCTGCTGTGGAAGTGACACCTTGAACCTATGAGAAAAATGGGTAAAAAAGGGTTAAGGATGGATGGAAACAGTTCTTGTTTAATCAACAGGCGATGTACTCCAAAATATCTAAAACCTTGTGAGGTCACAGCTCAAAAGCAGTGTTGCAAAATACAAAGAAAGCACCCACTGATGTGGGGGCACGTTCCCTTTAACTAATAAATGCATATGTAAGTGTGTGTGTGTGTATGTGTGTGTGTGTGTGTGTATGAACTATGAGACAGCAAAAAATCAGAGAAGGGGAACAAAGTGATGAAAAATGGAGTCTTGACCTTCTGACTTTTCTCTGAGTCTAACAGTGATTGCAAAAAGCTGGTGACCTTTCACTGATGATGTCAATCAAATGGAAGCCAACAGACAGGAAGTTTCTCCTCTGTTTGTTGTTATATGTTTGTTACGTGACTTCTATTTACATTTATTTGTAGTACTTTTTGTCTGTAGTCTTTTACTGAAAAAAATAAAAAAAATATAATAAGAAGGAAGTACTGTGTTTCTTGATTATTTATCAACCACAAAACAGTTTTGTTTCAATAAGCTTACTTGATATATTTCTCAAGTAGTGCAACTCTATTCTTTTTGCATAAAGCAATTAGTGGAATTTCAAAAAATACAGTTTTTGTTAATGATTTATTTGTCCTTTAAGGTATTTAGCATAATTCTATTTCTTACTTTTCTAAATTTAAGACTTGGTTAAATAACATCAGCGGAGTTTATTCAGATGGGAATATCATTTCAACTTTCTGTGGGCTTTATGCTATCTGAGCAATCCTACAGTGCAAGCACCATAAATACACACACACACACACACACACACACACACACACACACACACACACACACACACACACACACACACACACACACACACATCACTAACAGCAACCTTGTTAGGGTACAGTAATCATGGCATTATCATGCTTCTGTGAACTGGGTTCCTTATTTAATTGACCACTGTTTAAATGCCCCATTTATATTTGCTGGCTAACAGGTCCAGTCAGCTGGATTGCCTCCTTCTTCTCTACAGCCATGCACAGATGTGCAGGCTATAACTGGTCATAGTACACAGGATTTGACCACACTAATTGTTTGCAGAAGAAATATAGGCTACCTTTTTTTGCCTTTTCTACTACTGGTGAATTTTCTTACTGTTTTACATGTTTTTTAGCTTAACACCTGCCTACATTCTGTTTTAACTGACCTGTAGTATCTTAGATCCCTATCCTTCCTTTATACTCTCTGCTACATCGTCCCCTCCATTCCAGCCCCTATCATTATGCTGTATACTGTTTCCACTGCAAGTCAATACTGCCCGCTGACAAATTATTTTATTTGCTGTTTTGTATGATTGACTATAGAGTATGTTCTGCAAAAACTGTTTGCTTATATGTGTGACGTACCAGCACTGGTCTAGTAATTAAGGAGCCTAAGTCCTCACCATTGGCAAGAGTCGGGGATGTACACACTGGGAGGATGACAAATACACACACAGTAAAGTACAACTTCCCTTAAGAGCACACAGAGACCACAGTCAGTCTGGGGCTGGTTTCTCTCTCTTTCTCAAGATCCCCAATACGACTCCCCACTGACACAGCTATAGAGGTGAGATCTCAGCTAAGTGACCAAGCCAAGATCTCCATCACTGTCTCTGTCCAACCAGTGCTTTGTGCCCCTGCCCAAATAGCTGACATACACACTCTTTGAGTTCTGTATCAAGACATCTTCAGGGATATCCTCAAATACACCTACTTGCTGGTTTCCTTTTCCACCCTCCCAGTCAAGGTGAACCTTAGCCAAAGGTATCTGGAATATGGTCCCTCCTAAAGCTCTGACTGGAGTAGACTGCCCAAACAAGTAGTGCTCCTGTTTAACCATTGCAGGCTTCACAATGGTTAGGTCAGAGGCTGTGTCTCTCTTATTAGTGGCCTGTTTCCCATTTACTAAGATAGGATATAACCTCTTGTGGTAGTTTGGTACCCCTGTTTTCTTCAGAAAACTTACTGCTGGCATTCTGTCATTCCCACTTACTGTCACCCCACATTTTGTTCCCCACCTTGCCTCTGTGGAGATCTATATACTACATGGCCCCACTGGTTGCATTTAAAACATTTAACCCTTGGTCCTGGACATGTACCTGGACTAGTGGCTTCCCCTGCTACTGGCAGACTCTGTTGGGTCATTTAGGGTGCCCACCATAGGCTTCCTTAGAGCCATGAGCAGCACTGGGTATCCCTTTCCTGTGCAGTGATGTCCTGCTTGCTAGGTATAGGTCTCCCTTCTTCCCCAACTCATCTGCAGCATTGCATTACCTATCTGCTAACCAGATTCTCATGTCCTCAGGCAAAGTGCTAAGGGCTTGTTCCCTCACCAAAAGGTCTGCCAGCCCTTCAAAAGTGAAGACCTGATACCCACCTATGAAAATAAGTGCTTAGTTCAGCAATATATTCACACACTTTCATCTGCCTTGTGTATATGCTCATGAAACTTTTTTTCTCTAAGCTTTAGGTGTTAACTTAAAACACTCTAAAAGGCTATTTTTATCAGTATTATAATCTAAGCAATCAGTATCAGACAACTTATTAATAGCAGTTACAGCTTTACTATGGAGCAAGGGGGTCAGGAATGTACCCAGATCCCTTGGTCAACATTATACTGTTTACATACCCTTTCAAACATATGAATAAAACTATCAAACTTATCCCCCTCTGTAAATTGTGGAATAAATTTACTGACCATTGTTGCTTTTGTGGTTCAGTTACTCCCTTCACCATTACCTCCATGACTTTAGTGAAGAGTCAACATCTTCTTGTGTTGCCTCTGCCTCTCATTCTCTTCAGCTTCCAGAAGTCTCAGTCTCTCCGCTAATTATAGTGCCATCTGTTTCTCCCTTTCTTCAGCCTCCAAATGCTGCAGTCTCTCTGCTGATTCTAGTTCATAGGATCATAGGAGGTTACTAGGCTATTGGTCCTGAGGTCCTTATAAGCCTAGCCAAGAGTTTAGCACATGTTTAGACAAGTCAGCACCCAGAGCCCCTGTTCAGCAAGGACACAGGTGGAGTCCCAGGAATGTATTTTCTGTTTCAAATCCAGTTATCCAGGTTGGGCTTAAAAAATGTGGCCTGCAGTTCAAGTCTCTTTAACTCTAGACAGATTTTTAAGTCCACTGTGGAAAGGTTGAACTGTCCATTTTCTGAGAGTTGTACATCTCCAAGGCCAGATTGATTGTCCTCCTGGTTGCTGGTCTGTGATGCAGCTGTGCCCAGGGCTGCAATAATTTCTGCTTTACTCAGATTGGCATACATCAGTCCTTTAGCCTGGCACATTTCAGCCAATTGGCTCCTAGTCAGCTTGCCATACTCCTCTGCTGAAATCCTTGCTGCTCTCCCTGATTAACTAAGCTAACAAAAAAAAAACTATTGTGATGTAAAATTCTGAATATTCACTGTCTGGCTGATTGAGAGTAGAAACATATTCTTCAGTGACCACTGTTTACAGGCTACAGCAATTCAATATCCACACCACTAAATCCTAATATGTGGATATCCCACCACTGCAAACCAATTAATATGTGATGTGGATATCTCACCACTGCCCACCAATTAATATGTGACATCCCAACACTGGCCCAATAATTAAGGAGCCTCAATCCTCACCACTGGCAACAGTAGGGGACATACACACTGGGGAGTCTTATTGGGGACCTCTAGAGCAAGGGAGTGACCAGCCCCAGACTGACTGTGATCTCTGTGTGCTCTTAAGGGAACTTGCACTTTACTGTGTGTATTTGTTATCCTTTCCTCATATATGAGACACCCTCTCTGGTGTTATTTGTGAGGCTTGAGGCTCCTTGATTGCTGGACCAGGGCACGGGCATCACACAACACTACAGGACAGTCTCAAATAAATACAGAAAACATCTAAACTAATATTTACTATATTCCTTACTGAATCTAAAATAAATGACTGTACCCTAGTTAACTTACTTACAGAACCAGGCAAGACAGATGTGGTGAGTGGGTTTTCCCAGCTGATGCTGCCAGGTCAAAGACAAAATACAAAATGCCCTCTCTCTCTCTCTCTCTCTCTCTCTCTCTCAGAAAGTTCTTAAACTAATACCTCAAATATTGCTGCTGGGATACTTGCAAGATGACATCATTTTTGTCCATCTGACTATCCCAGGTGAAACCCCCCATTGCTAGAAACTGCCAGCATTTATCATCTCCCTGGGAAAAATACATAGCCCTCAGATCTTTGGCAAATGGTGGAAGTCATAAAATAATTTACATTCCTCCACATGTAAAGACAATACAAAAAAAAACTTCTCGTCTGCTACTGCATTAAAACAGAGAGATAGTCTTTTGTTTATGGCCCAGCTATACAGTAACTTAACCTCAACCATTCTTCTGAAGTTTTGCAAGTTAATATCCTGTGTTTCAGTCTCCCCTCTTAAACAGTTACAATAGTGTATAAAAAAATCTCTTCAGCACACATCTATACAATATGACATACAGTTGTAATACATTTGTAACACAGGCATATGAATCCTATTGCTATTCACAAATGGCACACAACCACTTACAAAATTCCAGGTAGCTGGGCTGACAGTATCTCCTTTTGTTACATTTCTGTATAAATCATATTAATATTCACAAATGACATGTAATGATTTACAAAATTCCAGATAGCTAGGCCGGCAATATTTACTTTTGTGGCAATATGGATCACAGTTTAATAAAATTAAGTCTAGGATGGAGAAAGCAATCAAGGAGCCTCAAGCCTCACAAATAACACCAGAGAGGGTGTCTCATATATGAGGAAAGGATAACATTTACAGTTATCAACACATAAATAAAAATATTCTGAACCAGTCAAAATTTATAGTCAAATAAAAATGCTTTTAAACAAGAGAAGATAGACTTCAAAAAAATCAATGTAATTTAGAATTAAACACAAGCATACTTATCCAATGAATATAATGACAATCAGAAATGGCATTACAAGTTCTTATGATGACAGAAATATCAAGTAAGATTAGTGTATTAATGGATTTAATTGTTGAAAAAAACTGAAATATTTGGAAATATATCATTTCTAACAAGTGGATGCTTGCAGATGTAGACAACAAAATTTAGAAATAAAAAAAAGAAAAGTACAGAAACAGAAAACTACAGGCATTGGTGCCAGAACCATGGGGTGGGGGGAGCGAGAATCCTCCCCCACTTTCAACAGTTACCCAATATGCCCTGAAACTGCTGGGAGAATAGTGATTACACGGAAACATTTGCATTGGCATTTCTGATGTAACTGCAAGGTCAGGCAATTGGGAAAAAGATTGTTTGAGTAATAAATTGTCTTTTTCTGCCTGCCTGAACTCATGGTTGCCATGGAAATGAGTATGCAAGTGTTTTTCAGGCCTATTGATCAACTTCTTTCATCAAGAATTTTGGACAAAGCCAAAAATAACCAGGGAATGAAGGCTGCAAACCTGGGACAAGTTTTAAACATTACTTATTCATTTAAAAAAATGGAGGGGGCATAAAAGTCCACAATCAGGGACAGATTTTGAATATTGCTCTTATAAACCTAGAAAACTACTATAATAACGGGTTTACATTAGCATGCATTTTCTGAAGCATATGAACTCTCAGACTCAAATGTGCCATTATTTAGTGGGCACAGTCCTCAATGGTTTGCTAGAAAACCACACATTTTATAAAGGAGAGACCAAAAATTAGAGACAAACAACTGGCCATCTTCTGAAATTCTGCAGAGTTGAGAAGTATGATCCTGACTTACCAGAAAACCAAGCATTTTACACGGGATAGGGCAAAAGTATGAGACAAAATCAGGGATGTTCTGCATAATTCTGAACAGCTTACTTATTGATTGCTGTTTATTTGTCAGGTAAGTGGGCTGGTCTTTTGACCTTTTTCAGCTCCATCTGAGATCAACAGTAATAAAGATAATAATTTACATGAGTACAATAAGACATTACATTCATGTACATACTTCATACAGTTAAGAAGTATGTTTAATTTCCATAAGTTGGCACAGACCTGAGATTTTGTTGCCTTCCACCCACAGAGTATCAGGAGAGGCTTTGGATCTCCTGTCAAATAGTCTGTTTCAGGTCGAATTTACCACAGAGGTACATTTCACTGGGGCTAGACTGACTTCCAGTGTAGTAATCATTTTGCTGTATTTAATTATTCATTCATTCTTATACCCACTTTATGCTATTCAGTATCATTATGAGGTTGGCAGAGATTTCCTGACAAGCTATGGGAGGAAGCCGTAAAAACAAACAGTTTAGATTCATAGATATCCCAAGGCCAACAAATCTCATGACTATTCATCGTTTGCCAGTTCTCTTCCTCAGGCAGCACCTCCTTTCTCCAGGAGGGCCATACCGGTAAAACCCAGAGTAAATTTATGGATACCTATCCAGTCGCTAATTTATGTTTAAAGTAAGATAGTGAATCACACTGCTTAACATGTAGGGGAAGTTTATTCCAAAGTTCTGGGAGGTGCTGCCTTATAAACATGCCTCCCCACTGTGCAGTATTTATCTGTTGATGAAGATTTGGGTTTCTGGTTCTAGTATTGGTGGAGATACTGGACTTGTAAAGAAATTTGAGATCCAGGACAACTGGTTTTCTAGTGGTACATCAAGCAAGACAGATCTCCCATTAAAAGTCTTTATGACACTAAATAAAGGGATAGAGCTTCCAGCATATCTTCATAGCTCGGTGACTTTAGGCCTGTGATCTTTTTGGTTAGGGACATTTAGAATCTTGGTAATTGTTTGATAAGATTAATGAGATATACCCCAAAGGGGGCATTGCACTCGATAATTGTCCTGATCAATAATGTGTATAAGGGAGTGATTACCTCTTTAGTCCTTGAGGAAGGATTTGTTTGGCAATTAGATGGGCTTAATAAAAGAATTTCCTGACAGCTGTTGTCAAATAATAGTCAAAAGAGAGGGAGCTATCAGGTCATATATCTAGATCTCTGACAATTTTTTCACTTTGTAGTTGTGTGTTGGCTGCACAGTATGATGAGGGAAGGGGATGTCTTCCAAAAGTGATACTACACATTTTAGCATTTAATTTGAGCTTATTTTTAATACACCAAGTATTTATTAAGGACATTTCGTTCAGAAGAGTTTGGTGTCATACAGTGACTTAACAAGACTCCCCAATTTGCAGACATTGCAAACTTTATTAGCCAGAGGTCTTGCCTCTCCACTTTCAGATCAGTGAAGTAAACATCAAAAGGGAGATGTTCCAGCACTGAGCTCTTAGGCGATACCATTGGTCACATTCATACTTACTGATGAGGTACCTACAAATCGCATTGTATGGACTCTGTCTTTCAGCAGGTTTGCTATCCATCTTACCAGATATAGGGTCAATGTTTTAAATTTTTAAAGCAATTAGCTTTTACATGATGCCAGCATGGGGAATGGTGTTGAAGTCCTTAACCAGGTCCAGCTACGTCACATGAATTGTATGATTACCATCTACAGCCTCTGTAACCCCTTTTGAAGAAGTTTGTCAGATTAAATAGATAGGATCTACCCTTCACTAAGCCAAACTGTTGGGGGTCAATTCAAATAAGAGTCTTGATATCACAGTTTATAAGGTTAGTTATAATATACCCCATAGTTTTGCACATGACGCTTGTAAGGCAGAAAGGACTTTAACTACTCAGGTCAGTTGTAAGGCCACCCTTACAGAAGGGCATCACCACTGCAGTGTGGCCACTCATCAGGGACAAAGCCAGTAACTAAACTTAAGATAAACAGCTTGAGGAGTGTGTCTGCGAAGACATGTTTAACACTATTATGTATATAATATGTGGTAATAAATAAAGATATGGTGAAAATGATTGTTTTATCTTAGAAATCTGACAAAACCAAGCATCTTGCATGTTTTTTTTTTCTACTGAATATTTTGACTCTTGGCCTTTGGAGAAATGAGACCTTAGGAAAAGGATTCTGTGGGCCTTGTGCTGTCCACTGTCCCCCCTGCATACCCATTTGTGTCCCTAACTTTCCCCCATCTTGGTCTTGCAGTAGTATTTCAGATTACTTCTTTCTTATTTTATCATATTTTGTTGAACTGATTTTTCCTGCTTTGTTTCATCATGTCTTAAATGGCTAATATTACACCATATAAAATTTAGAGGAAATAATCAAATGAAGTCAGTGGTCTCAAACCCCCCCTCCCCCAAGTCATCGGGTTCTAGGTGCTCTGAGCATGTTTTTTTAAACAATTTGAACCAAAGGTGGCCTGAACAACAATTGTGGCTAAAAAAAGACATTTATTCTTACTCTTTATTTTCTTCCTGTATCCTTTTACTGCTAATAAAATGGATACGACTGCACAGTGTAATAACTGTGGAGGAAATAATAAAATTAAGCTGATAGTCTGGAAGCTGCTTGGACCTCAGAAGCCATGGGATTCTTGACAATGTCTGTACTATAAGTGACCACCTCCCACCCTATGTAATTAGACAACAACATGGTCCCCACAAACAATTAACTTATAAAACAAATAAGCACTTTAATCAAATTTCATAGACACATTTATTACAGCACTGTCCCACTGTAACTAGAATGTGCTAAGAGTATTGTCCCTAGATGAAGCAATTACTCACTTCAATTACACCTTCCTAAAATACTATATGATTTAGCACCAGTTAGGACAAGAAGGGTAAAAATCTAACACAGTGCCATGGCTAAAAAAAGAGACCAAACAGCTTATTCTGCACAGAGACAAAGCATGGAAAGAATGGCATAAGAATAAAACACAACATGCCTATCAAAATTTTACATATCTCAGAAACTGTACCAAAATCCTTGTTAAATCTGACAAGAAATCATACTACAGTAATCTCTGGAAAAAAGCACCAAAATTACCTCAAGCTTTTTTGGTCCTCTGTAAATAAATGATTACACCCCAGCCAAACCTCTATACCCTGTCATTCTACTTCAAACAGAGTCCATTTCCACTCAGTTCAACACTCATTGCATCCAGTCAGCTATATCACTAATCAATGACCACCTCACTTTACCCCTCTACTTCCATCTGTTCTCAAAATCAACACACTGTCCTATAGTTTTCAGCCCATCCTAACATGAACCCTAAAAAATTACTAGCCAGATTAAAAGCAACAACCTCAGCTGCCAATAACCTTCTCACTAAATTCCTCAACATAGGTGCATAAGCCTTCCCTTTCTCCAGTATAATCAACTGTTCAGTAACTGAAAACCATGTCCTAGCCATCTGGAAAAATCCATTCTTATACCCCTTCACAAAAGAGGTAATTCAACAGAGTTAACAAACTATAGACCTATTGCTACCCTATCACCCCTCTCTAAAATCCTCAAGAATGTATTTACTCTTAGCTTATGAAACATATAACCAAACACAACCTTCTCTCCAACAACCAGCATGGTTTTAGGCCCAATTACTCTACTACTACTGTCCTCCTTAACTTCACCAGCATAGTAAACCAATACAGACATGAGGGTAACCTTGTTTCTTCACTTTGACCTTTCCAAAGCATTTGACATAGTGTTCCACCAAAAGGTCCCCTCTGAACTTGCAACAGTAGGTCTCACTTACTCCTCCCTCTCCTGGTTTCACAGTTATTTATGCAATCATCATCATCATCATCAGGTAACTAAATGGCAACAAAACCTTTCAGCATTTCAAACAATCTCTGTTAGTATTCCACAAGGTTCAATACTTGGCACCCTTCTATTTACTTCATACTGCTTTAACACTTGCCCCTCTCGTACAATATACTGAAGATTCAACTCTTATCTGCTTTGCCCCTTCCATAGGAAAATTATAGGAAGTCAAAAATCTTACACTGACACTGAAATAAAGGTAAAAAATTCTAACTTGCTGCTTAATGCCAAAAAAAAAAATACGCTATTTACTTCAAAACAGTGCCTTAACTAGAAACACACATTTCATATTAAAGTAATCACTCAAAAATAGAAACCATAAGCCAAACTAAACTACTCAGGGTCATAATAGATGACAACCTCAAATTTGATCACCACATACTTCATTCCATCAAGAAAAGTCATCAAAAGTCGGCTTACTCTATAGGGCCAAATAATAACTGATAGATCAAGGAAAGATTACCTTAGCAGCAACATACCTCCTTCCTTCTCTATTATATGCTCCACCTATTCTTACAAACATCAACAACTCAACTAGCCTCCTGCTACAACAAAATAGCTAATTTTGCAACCAACCAACCTTATAAAAGACACCACTGCCTTGCATTAAAACAAACTAGCTTGAACTCCCAAACAAGTTGGCATACTCACAACTAATCATTGCTCACATCCTATCGTATGGTCCAGATAAATTCCCAACTTTAACAAATACTCTACTGCACTATTCACCCACTAGAGATTTCACCCTAGCAATAAACTTTTATTATGTATCAATAAGACATTCAACACTGCTAGAGACTCTCTACTGTCATTATGTGTCAAAACTCTGTAATGAAATCCCCACACAGTTAAACAGAAAGAAAACTTAAATAGTTTCAAAACTTTGCTTAAACACCACCTATGCCAAAAATGGATCTGCTCCTCTTGCTCACCTGGCTAGCTTTACTCAGATTACTTTCCTTCAACTCTTACAGCCACTTTGCTTACCCACTTCTTTTGTACTTTATCACTGCTGCTCATACTACAGTTATTTCCTGAACTCTTCCTCTTCCTCCTTGCCTCAAACCCCACCACTAACTACAATTCCTCATCTGTTCGGTTATCTTCCTGCTCTTTTTCATAGCTTCTTCATCACATTCAAGCTACATTCTACTTGTCTGTCTGTAATTATTAATAAACTCATAAAATGCCCCAGTCTGATTTTTTCCCTGCAGCAGTAATGCTTTTTAATACATTATTTATGTTATTTTCTCTATTCAATTATTAGACAATTTATTTTAATTTCTGACTTTTTTGTGTTAAAATGTTATGTTCATAAGAAATATTAAAAAAATATTTAAAAATCATGTAAATAGTTTCATGTATAAATGTTTTTACCCTGCAATTATAAATGCACATCATGTGCAACTTAAATGTGGAGTTTTTCTCCCCAGATCTCTGCTGAAAATGGATTTTACCCTCACAGACTTTTCCTGGTTGACAAAGACAAAGGGCAGGATTCACGAAGGCTTGCACGGAGTGTAAGAGATGTAACACTCCATGCAAGCCTCGCGATCCAGGAACAGCCCGAAACTCCGTGTAAGAGACCAGCTAAAATGTCTCTTACACGGACTGGGCGTGGATATGCTGAATACCTCACTTGCAGCCGAAAGGCATGCAAATGAGGTAGAGTAGCGATCCACGAAACAGAAAGCAGCCCGTGTAAGAGCCGTTTTAGCTGCAGAAATGTACTCAGTTGACAACTGAGTACGTTTCTGCAAAAATCACAATGGAGCCATGTCAGCTCCAAATAAAGGGTGCATATGTGTCAGACAGCATGCCAATGGCCAAATATGTGGCCATTGGCAAGGTAACCCAATGCGCTGTATAAAACATAAAAATGAAGGTTATAAACCCACAAATGTGGGTTTTATGCAATATATGGAATGACAATGGAGGGACCAGCAGACCAAAAACAACATGGCCACCGTGTAGTGGTTGCTAAGGGGGGAAGCTGAGTCTAAGACATGCAACTAAGCATTAGTAGGCAATCTGATGTAAATGAGGGTTGGGATACTGAATCCCACAGTCACATAGTAAATGAGCACAGACTGAGTAGTGTAAGAGATACATAATGGGGAGGAATAGAGTAGGAGATAGGTGACATCACAGGGGGGAATGGTAGAAAGAAATGCAGTTCATTGGAGGTCAGTGTTACATGACAGATGACAGACACAGATCATGGAAAGAGGAGTTCCACAAGATAAGCATGGGAAAGTCAAGAAATGGAAGGTGTACACTGTTACTTACACCAAAGTTTCTTGCTGGGTGTGCATGCGCACGTGTGTGCGCCATGAAGCGTGAGTAGGGCAGTGTGCGCGCGTGTAAGGCAGACTGAGCATGTGGGAGCGTGTTGGTAGATTTGTAACACTGTTTGTACTGGTGTGCATGCGTTTTAACCTGAATAGGCAGATCCTGAACCGTGTAAGCATGTGTGCGTGCGTGTAAGCCACTGTGAGCGTGTTTCTGCTGGTATGCACGCTGCTCCCCCCTGAGGAAACAGAAAGGAAAAAGGAAGCAACAGAATTAGTAGGAAGCTAGCAGGGAATACTGCTGGAGCTAGCAGGTGAAAACAATTAGAAGCAGGCAATTACACAGGCAGAATAGTAGGCCAGCCCAGCATTTAAAACTCTGCAAACAGCAGTGCAGGATGTTTCTCTCAAGAGGCACTGCAAGACAGGAGTAAGCTATTAGAAGTGAAAGCTGAAAAAGCTGAACTCAGAGCAGAAATGCTAGGGACTGCCATAGCTGTCATAATGAGACATAGGCAACTTGCTGAGGGTGGTGACAATGCAGATGGTGCCAGACAACCCACAGTGAGGAGATGGAGATGAGTGTACAGGCCCAGGGTCACCTACCATGGGTTACATGAGCTGGAGATAGTAGAGCGCTATAGAGTGGACAGAGAGCTCCTGCAGCAAATAGTCAAGCTGTGCAGGCCACGCCTCACACACAGAACCAACAGAGGGGAACCCATCCCAGTAGAAACCAAGGTATGTGTTGGCCTAAGAATACTAGCAACAGGTACCTTCCAGAGACCAACTGGAGATATGATGGGGATATCACAGGCATCAGCCTCCAGGGTACTGCACCAGTTCCTGGATGCCATGTCAGCACATGTCGGTGATCATGTATATTTCCCCAATGCCCGTGAGGTATTGGCCAGCAATATGCATCTCTTCCAGCAAATAGCTGAATACCCTGAGGTAGTGGGTGCAATAGACTGCACGCACATACGCATCAAAGCACCAGCCGGTGAGCGGGGTAGGGCCTACATTAACCACAAGGGCTTCCCCTCAATCAACTGCCAGGTCGTGTGTGATGCCCAGGGCATAATAATGAATGTGTGTGCTGGCTGCCCTGGGAGCTACCATGATTCCCACATCTGGCATTTGATACAGCTGTACCAGACATTTGCCAATGAGGACATCCCACACGGACACCTAGTGGGGGATGCAGGTTATGCACTGGAGCCGTGGCTGATGACACCCATCAGAAATGCACACACACCTGAACAGGAACGCCATAATGAGGCACACGCACAAACACGTAATGTAATAGAGCGTGTGTTTGGGCTGCTCAAGTCACGGTTCCGGTGTCTGGACACATCTGGTGGAGCCTTGCAGTACTCACCAACTACATGTACCCAAATTGTCATGGTATGTGCTATGCTACATAATATGATCTTGCGAAAACAGCTGCAGCAAGACCAGCATAGGGCTGGGCCAAACAGCCCCCCACCATTGCCAAGGCCATCACAGGCAGAGCGTGACTCAGAGGAGGAACAACCTGAGCCTGCCCCAGTAAGTATGCCCTGGTTTTGGCAAAGAGGCAATGCATAGCACATACACTGGCTCAGTAGGAACCCTGGGAATGATACCCCTCTCTGACTCACTCAAATAGTAACAGGGATGCCTAAAATGACATGACCTGCTCACAAACATGTACAGGGAGTGTAATATGTGCATCCGACAGAGGCAGCCCTGCAGCACCACCTGAGGCATGAATGCCATGTGTTAAGTAATGTAACACCATGTACTATATGCACACTTGAGGACCCTGACTAACATCCACCCTCACCAAGCATGAAGCCACAAAATGACGATGGGATGATCAATTGCAATAATTGGCTGAAGTAATGCAGTTAGTCAAAGGGGAGCCAATGTGTTTCAGCCTGGGAAGACATGCTGAGCATGACATGATGCACCACCTGCTAGGGGTGGCGTGCACCTATCAGTCCAGGCCCCATGGATACTGGCAAAGGCTGTCAGTACCCACAGCATGCCCTGAATAGGTAAGTCTCAAAACACAAACCCACCTTCATTGGTACCACAAGGGATAGGAACCTAGATGTAATGCTACCCAATGCCAGAAGTCTAAACAGCAAGATGCGTGCAGTGTAAATGCACACAGAATGGAGAATGTTGATATCTGTCCTGTAATAGAAAACTGGGTCAAGGCTCACATCAGCACCCTAACACTACCAGGTTACACCACATACTGTGCTGTACAGCCTCAAAACATGGAACAAGCTACAAAAGGAGGGTGACTAGCAATAATTGTCAAGGATAACCACACCCCCATGTTGGTACCACAACAAGAAGCAGCATGGATTAGCCATGGTCAAGTACCAGTGGCTAAAACCACCTCCCAGTATATAGCCTGCTGCAGACTACTGTCCTAACACCAGGAACTGCACCTGGCCTATGTTGGAATACATGAATATATCAAGCCCCCCAAACCACATTATATTGGTTGACTGAAAATACCCAGACATACACTGGGAGCATTATACTAGCACCAACACAGTTGGAGAAAAGTTCCCAGAATCCATAAACCAAAATGCCCAGGAACAATGTACCACTCCCACAAGAGGGGTAAGCATACTGGATGTGATAATCAGCAACATGCGTACTGGATGGAAAGATGAGAAGTGTATCCCTCACTGGTAAGACCAGACCATAGAGTAATCACACCGGATATACACATCCTGACCACAGTCCCTGGCCAGAAAACCACAGTGAAAAAACGTGTAAAGCATAAGTTGCACCCCTCCAAACTCATGTGGAATCCACTAAAGGCCCTGTGCAGGTGCAGAATATGGGACACACCGTGGAACCTGTTATACAGGCATTCCATGAACACAGCCAGGAATGCTTGGATTATGCAATCACAAATAACAACAAGACACAATGCCATACATGCAGGCATCTGGCATGCTGGACTCCAGCCATTACCAAACCATGCAAGAGAATGAGGAAGCTACTACATGATAGAGCAAACATAAAAAGGGAAGTAATCACTGATCAGTAGTATGGCAATAAAATATGTCCACACATACAATCCACTAAGGGCAGCCACAACAAGTAGAATCTGTGAATCCTGAGGCAATGTTACACCTGCCCCAAGTACACAGACAGCCCTCAACCCCCCCAATAAATACAAATATATGTGAGAGATGCAACCATTTATCCAAACCGGAGGCTGATGATGTCAGCACCCTATAAGTACAGCAGGAGAAGGAAAACCTCCCAGTAATGCGAATAGCGTGTTCTGCTAATGCGTCTGTCACGAGTGTCATAACATAGTTAGGTAGGGGTTTGAATCCTGCAACTGCCCAGTGTGTGTGGAGGGGGGTTAGTGTGTGTGCAAGTCTGTGTGAAGGAAATGTCCCTTTTGGCAACTGGGAAAACACTCTACAGGATGCACATTCCCCTATCTAAGCATTGATGATGTCAGCACCCTATAAGTACAGCAGGAGAAGGGAAACCTCCCAGTAATGTGAATAGAAATCCACTAGATTTGACAGTAAGTATACATGACATGCTTTGTGTGCTACACGTCCTATATTCCCTTTACATTCATTCCTACTATTACATGATATATTTATTTTAGCACAATGTTCTTGTATAACAGTCATGGCTTAGTGGTAGGTCATGCAGACTACTGTTTCCAAGGTCCTGGGTTCAGGACTGACAGTGGGATTTTATTTTGCTTTTGAACTGACTACAGGACCTGTCAATAAGAGTGACTAAGGCACTTTTAAGCAGTTGTAACCAGGTTAGCGCTGGTTTGCGCGGAGCTCCCACATGCGCACTGGCGTTCAGCTCCGCGCACACCCGCTTACAACCGCTTAACAGTGCTTACTGTGGCACACACCCGTGCTATTTTCTTTGAAAGAAATGAAAATGGGGAGACAGGAAAGTGGTGAAAAAGGGGTCACAAAGAGGGTAAGACAGTAGGGAAACAAGCTTGGGTTTTGCAGGAGGGATGTAGGAAAGGCCCATAGCTGCCCATTTCTTCATCAGCAACAGCTGTGCATATGTTTGTAATTTGGTGTGACATTTGAAACCTTCCACCCCTGAGAGAGGTGTCAGGACAACAATAATACTTGTTGTACAGCCAATTGTAATTGATAGTTTCCATGTCCAGCAGACATGTGTGCAGAATGGGCAGCTATGTATGGGGCGTAATTTTTTGTGGGTACAGAGTGCCCCTTTTTTTTTTTTTCAGGTGAGAGTGGTATGTCAGGTAAAGGAAGTCGGTATAGCTGGGGAGGTAGGTTGGGTAGGTCAACAGACAAGACAAACAAGACGCATACAGGGGCGGTGTATGACACATGTGGGGGGGGGTTACACAATTGACGGGGACGGATGTTTGGATATCCAGAGCCCATGAGCCCACAGATGGCAACAGTGGAACTGATATCCCCACCCATGGGCAGTTTCCACTGTTCCTTCACTGCCCAGGACGGGGCTGTGCTGGGGGCTGTGTAGGCAGGGCAACAGGCATGCCCGTAAGTTGTGCCACCTGTGCCTCAAGCTGGTGTAGGGGCCCAAGAACAGAGTCCCGGATCTCCCTACGCACCACAGTCTGGACGCTACGGAGGGTGAGTGGTGGTTCTCCTCTGGCCACACTTACAGAGGGGGGACGGGCCCCATCCCCTGCAGCGCTTCCACCCACAGGTGGCACAGGGCCACTGGAGGAGGGTCCAGACTGGGCACTAGTGCCAGGTGCACTCGCCAGCTGAGGTGGGAGAGGTGGGTCCGCTGGAACCCGCCTTCCCTGTCGTCCTATGTTTTGCATTATGTCATGACAGTTTGGGTTAGTAACATACAATACCATTCGCAATTAGTTGTAACAGCATGCATTAGTATTCCCATTAACCAAACACCCAGATATTCACACCATTGAACAGCGAGCATAACACATGCATAATTTGAACAGCAATACACAGTCCAACAACATGCAGGGTTGATTGATGGCAACAGGCCATCAGGTTTGGATGTATGAACAGGGCAGATGCATCAACGTACATGCAAATATTTATAACCCAACAGGACAAATGTCCAGGGGTGTTAATTGTGATTGCACATACCAATTTCACGTGGAATGGATTATATGTGGTTATAGGGTGGGGTGAAGAAAATATTATTAACACCTTCGAATACCAATACATATGCTGTACATTTCTAATAGCTGCAGAGATATACACACTACTGTTCTAACTACAGTTTCCTATATGATAACTACTTCAATTTGTTACTGCTACATCAATATACATTTTATTGTTATTCATACACGTTCATATCTGGCTTTGTTCAGCTACATCATCCTGCTACATTTGCTTTATATAGCTATAGACAACTGTGGATGTTTGGTATTTCAGACAATCATACTATCTGCATATTGCAGACTGAGAGCAACATATCCAGATTTTGGGATACACATTCCAGCTGCAGCAACACTTTGAACACATTTCATTGTTTGGTTCTGCTTGTCACATTCATTTCATTCTGTACTGACTGCAGTATACTTTATTCAGGCGTTATTACTACTTTATTGGTGGATTCATAACTCTTTCTCACACTCTCTCACTTGTTTTCTTTTTACTATTCAGGATGGTACTTACTTCTAGGCTTTATTGACATGTTTTACCTGTAGTTATTACAATCCTTTCCAGCAGTCTCACTTCTGTCATGTTTCAGTATTTCAACAGGGATATATTTCACACATGTGATTTGCTCATCTTCTGCAGCTGTACTTTTCAGCCTGCTGCAGGTTGTGTACTATTATATTACAGGTGGGGCATCTTTATTTCAGACTTTATTTTAGACATTTTCATTTTTCTGTTTGGATTACAGACTGCAACACACTTTTGTAATCAAGTAATACTTGCAAACACTCTTACACTGTTACTTGCACATTTTATTACTTAGTGACTACACTGCATCTTTTGCTAACTGTCATACTTTTATATTTCTTTACAGTTACTGGGAGAGGATTACTGACCTGCCTGGTGGTGCAACCGCACCAGCCTATCGCCATAGGCTCTGCGGTTCGCAAAACGGACACCTGCAGCTGTAATATAAATGAAGTAATATTAGAATACACATCTCCATAATATCAGCTAGTTTATTTCTTACATACATAATTAAATGTAACTTACTCAGTAGTGGGGCATTGGGCATTTGCCAGGCCTCCTGGATCCAAAGGTTCAATTGGTCCTGCTTACGTCTCTTCAGGTCCACATGGTGGTGACGGACCAGCTCACCAGTCCTTGGAATCCCTGTGGCACTGGTGAGATCATGAGCCAACCGGTCCCACGCCTCAGCCCTATATGCTCCCCACAGGACCTGGCCCTGCATGAGTTGGGCCTCATGATTGTGGACTAGGAGCCAGACCATATATCTGGACTCCTCAATGCCCCACCTCTGTGCTCGAAAGCAAATACCCTCACCTACTCCTGACATTCTGCCTGCAAGTTAGTTCTACAATCATTTATGCTGTGTATTCCCACCTATGGGGCTTATATATGCCGTTTTTCCCGCACTTATCTGTGATTGGCCATTTTGGAAATGTATCAACTTCACAAAACCTGCTTTGTCATGCTCCACTTTCTATTCATTCCTATATATTTGCTATTACTGTATTTCTAAGTACAGCTGTCATGGCTTAGTGGTTCAGTACCTTGACTATGGTGCATGGTATCCTGGGTTCGAACCTGGCTACTGCTTTTTATATTTTATGACTGTTTAGACAGGCTAGGGGGTGTGTCTGTGTAAAGGCAGTTTTGTTACAGCTTGCTCAACGTTGCCCGTCGGTTAGCTTGTTGGCACGGCGTGCAGCTCCGCGCAAATGGGTTACGCTAGTTTACGCTTCATTTGGCTGTCAGCACGCATATTACGCTCAGCTCAGCTAGGGGCACACAGTTTCAGTATGTTAAACCACTGCTCACCTATGGGCACTCATTTTGCACCTGTTAAACCACTGCTCACCTACGGGCAGATGCACTCACCTTGTTAAACTGTAGCTCAGCTATAGGCACATCTGGCATTTTTTCTTATTTTGTTATCTCATATTTCTTCAGAATAAATGGCCTATTTCATTACATTTTACATAAAATATAATTTTATATGTGTACATATATGTCAGGGACTTGTTTCGTGCTTATTTTACTAAAAATAAAAATTGATGTTATGGGAGCTCGAACCATGACTGCCTGCTCTTCAGCCGACGTCTCTACCGCTACGCTATTGCTTTTTGGCTTACTTTGCATAGTTAGCTCTTATATGCTTTTCCACTTACTGCTAACTGTGGCTGAGCTACGGGCACGCCCGCGCAAATGAGCGCACTCACGGGCAAACATCTTTACAATTTAAAAAAATATATAACATGTTCATTTATATATTTTATGTTCATAGTCTGTGGGGGCATGTGTTGTGTTGTGTTTATTCACATTTCCATGGACTCTGTCATGGGTGTTTACTTTGGGCACTTTTACTCTTCTGGGGGCGTGTCCGCTTGCAGGGCTCGGCCTACGGACACGCCCCCTACTGTCTTCCACGGACCGTGTTAGCCTTAGGTGTGATTCAGCATGCCCTCATGCATATGCTTGACATGCTGACATCACACCGTTTAACTGGAGCCTCCATGTAAGCCTTGTATCTCTTACGCGGAGGCTTCGTGAATCCTGCCCAAAGAAAAAAATAAATGTGAGATACATTTAAGAGCTTTTCCCCAGCCTTTTGCTACAGTCATGGCCTGGGCAAAAATCATCACTTCTTCTTCTTCTTTCGGCTTTTTCCCGGTTAGGGGTCGCCACAGCGGATCACCTGTCCGCTCATGATTGGCAGTGGAGTTTTACAGTGTTGAGTTGTCAGCCTAGAACCCAACCTTCCACATGCATGCACTCATGCCTAGGGCCAATTTAGTGTGTCCAATCAACCTACAGCATGTCTTTGAGATATGGGATGAAACTGGAGCACTCGGAGGAAACCCACACGACCACAGGGAGGACATGCAGACTTCACACAGAAGGCACCTCAGACGAGGATCGAACTGGAGAAGGCAAAAATCATCACTAACTAAAGAAATTCTGTCTTATTTTTTTCTTTCAAGGAAGAAGTAGGTTATGCCCAACACTTAAGTCAAAGTTGATAAAAATCCAGTCTTATTTTTTTCTTTCAAGGAAGAAATAAGTTGTGCCCAAGGCTTAAATCAAAGTTCGTACAAAGTAGTTCTTTGAAGGCAAATGCTTGCAAAAATGCTTGAATCATATTTTAAAATTGTGTCTCTCCCCATCAAAAAAAAAAGATAGTCACCATTTTTGCATCCCTTGGGATAAAAGTGAATGAATAAATGGCCTCAGTCATATATTTCAAGTTGCTGGTGTCACACATGATATAGATTGCCTAGTCATCCCACCCCTAAAAGACAGCAACCACCATCTGTGTACCATCTGACAAGCAGAATATAGTAATCTATTTTAACTTGTTGATCACAGATGTATATTTACAATGGGTGAAGGGCAGATGATCGAAAGGACACAATGCCAACACCTGTTTGGTCAATGTCAACACATCGAGTGAACAAATATTGACACGTTCTGCGCATACTCCGGGGATTATCCTGGAGTGGACTAAACCAATGTCAATGTTTTTGCAGAGGGCAAGCCCTCCTGCACCCCCCCCCCCACACTAACAGCTAATTATATATACTAACTCCCTTAATTCACAGTTCCCTGGGAAAGGGAATATTCCCATAACCCAGGGATTGTTGATCTCACACACCTTTCAACCATCCATTTGCATTGATAAAACAGGCACTGTGTTCTTTTGATCAGGTGTCTGATACCCATTTACAATATGCCTTCTTATCCCTACTGATATGTGACTGTGAGTAAAAGAGAAGACAAATTATCACAGATGTGCATACCTGTGAGGTATGACTGTGTGAAAAGTTAAAAGAAATAATGACTACGCTGTCACAGCTCCACAAATTCCACTGTGACCTTCTGTGCATAGTACCTCTGAGGTTTAATTGTGAGGAAAATTAGAGAAATAATGACTAAATTTTACACAGTCCCAAACAAGTTATAGTGACTTCTGTGCACACCTCTGTGTTTTTTTTTTTTTTTTTTTTTGGTTGAGGCGAATTTAAGAAATAATCTCACTGTTCCCAGCCTCCACCATCCACATGCACATACAATCTGTAACAACCTTCTCTGCATACTTCTAAGCAGGGCAAGTTGTAGAACAGATGGCTCCAGGGCAGAAGCCCTCAATAAGCCTGTGTCACCCTCCACTTCCACAACCTGAGTTGTGGACACTGCCAGGATTTAGATAGTCTGTGATGCATTTCTATGTCTTACTTTTGAAAAATAATGACTTTTAGTGTATGACTCACTATATGTTCTGAATTTGGGTAAAATTATGCTTGTTAAGCACATTTCTGACATCAGTAAGTACCTCTTACTGCTGTTAAACTCTAGTTACACACTAGAGTACTACCAGCAATCAGTGTTCACCACAAAAGAACAGAAGGAATGGTTAAACATTTCAGTTGGACTTTTTTCTAAAGTCTGACTGAAGTGTTTAACAGCATGAATGAAGTGTTTAACAGCTTCCCACCACTCTTCTGTGGTGGTTGCTCTCTGTTTAGCAGAGTGTTACAGTACCATTGCACTTTTCTCTAACTTTTGAATATAGTGCTCATGGATCACATACCATGCATGTGCAACATTAGCTTCATTTGTACATTTCTATGAAATTTCTGCACAGTAATTCCAAATGTAATGCATATTTACACTATATACATCTTGTGTCACAAACATAATTCTGTTATGGCAGTAGATAGCTAAAAAAGCTGCCCTTTTAAATCACAAAGTGCCCCTTTTGCCTTCCTCCCCTCCCAGCTTTCAGCATCTTCTGGGAACTTTGACTACAGGGATCAGAAAGCATAAATAAAAACAGGCTAGGGAGGTTTTTGTGAAGTAATATGGGGAATGTAATCAACTCTATTAAAGTGGTTGAAGAAAATGCTGGAAAGGGTGGGATGTGGGCAAATATACTGTCAAAAATAGTATGACAAAGGTATCCATTTAAGAGCAATATGGCTATCTGTGTGTATACGATGAGTTTGACTGAAACACAAAACATCGCAAAAACTCAGTGATGACCATTAATTGCCACTAAAATAAGTAATCACAAATGTAAACCAATAGGTTATGTTTGCAATTAGAAAAAGTAAAACAAAAAAGCATCTTTTTACATGGCAGGGACTCTACCCCCACACTCCAAGAAATGAAATACACTAACTCCAGGGTCATACAAACTTGAAAAAGGGGAAATAACCCTTGAATTATGTAACTTTTGATATAATGAGCTTTGACCATTATATAATTCAACAAACTATACCAGCGATGGAAAACACCAATGTTTCACCAAATGATAAAATATGTGCTGTGATATCTATCTATCTATCTATCTATATATATATATATATATATATATATATATATATATATATATATATATATATACATATATATATATATATATATATATATATATAATATATGTGTGTGTGTATACATATATATATATATATATATATATATGTATATATATATATATATATATATATATATATATATATGTGTGTGTGTGTGTGTGTGTGTGTGTGTATATATATATATATATATATATATATATATATATATATATATATATTTATAAAACAAATTGGTAGAGGTGTGGAAGTTTCAGGCAGGCTGAAATGCTTTTGTTTGTTTAAGTTGATTTTTCCCAGTGCTGACTTTAGTTTTCCAGTCCTGTATGAGATAATTTTGTAACTGCTGATTAGTAACAATCAAGGATGTTTACTTAGCCTAGTTTTCATATATGCCATTTAGTAGGTAATAAGGGCAGTATTTGCTTGAAAAATTAGACAAGAAAAATCATATTAAGTGTATTGCAATGGAGGTGGTTGCACCTGTGGATAATATAAAATTAGTGAATGTGATAACTTCAGTTATACAACGACCCCCCCATTAAATATTCAAAAATGTGCACGCTGTAAATCAGAGTTATAGTAATGGAAAAAGGTCTGGTCGCCCGGACTTTTTCCATTACTATAACTCTTTTTTTTTACAGCAACGGAGAAAGCAAGATCTCCGTTGCTTCACACTGTCTCGCTATGTTAAACGAGTTTAACATAGCGAGACAGCTTTAAAAAAGCAACAGAGATTCTTCATTGCTTTTTTTAAAGCTGTCTCGCTATGTTAAACTCATTTAACATAGCGAAACAGTTTTTAAAAAGCAACAGAGATCTTGCTTTCTCCGTTGCTTTTTTCTAAACTGTCTCACTATGTTAGATGGGTTTAACATAGCCAGACAGCTTTAAAATAGCAACGGAGATTCTCTGTTGCTTTTTCTAAAGCTGTCTCGCTATGTTAAACCCATTTAATATAGTAAAACAGTTTTTAAAAAGCAACGGAGATCTTGCTTTCTCCGTTGCTTTTTTCAAAACTGTCTCACTATGTTAAATGGGTTTAACATAGCGAAATAGCTTTAAAAAAGCAACGGATATTCTCCGTTGCTTTTTTTAAAGCTGTCTCGCTATGTTAAACTCATTTAACATAGCGAAACAATTTTTAAAAAGCAACGGAGATCTTGCTTTCTCCGTTGCTTTTGCCCACAACTCTGATGTACTGCGTAGGCATGCGCTTTCGCAGTACATCAGAACTGCCACAGAATACCAGACAGCTGCGGAAGGGCAACAAGGAGGCATTATACAATGTCATTATTTAAGAAAAGTAATTATTTTTTTTCTTAAATAATGTCATTGTATAATAGCAATAACCCACTTCTGGGTGTGGGTAATGCTGGATTTACCCACGGTTGGCTTTGTTTGGCCACTCAGGCTTTGCCCTCGTGACCAAACCACACCAACCGTGGGTAAATCCAGCATTACCCACACCCAGGCATGGGTTATTGCTATATTAAACAAGTGTTTCTCATCATGGTATAGTGAGAGAGGTGCATCACAGATGAATGGAGGATAATCATTCTAGTGTTGGTGCACAAGAACAGAGGGGGCTTTGACAACTGTAGGCAGCACAGAACTATCAAACTCCTGTCACCCTACATGAAAGTGCTGGATATGGTGATTAATGAATGAGTATGTCGAGTAATAGAAAGCAAGATGGGAGATGGGTGGTTCAGATTCAGATTATGATATAGCACAAGTAGCCTAATCTTTGCAGTGACATAAATAGTAGAGAGAAAAAGTTGACACTGAGTACAGATAAGACAGTTGTCATGGCAGCAAATGGGGGTTATTGGAAGGAGCTGAAAATTAAGATGATAGGGAAAATAGTGGGACAGGTTAACAGCTTCAAGTGAGGTGTGTTTGAGTAGAAGGGAAACATAAACGAGGCAAAGCTAGAGCAAGAGGTGCTACAGCCAACTGGAATAAGGTGTCAAGGGTAGAAAAATAAAGTGCATACATAAGTGGTCTGATCTCTGAATCTATAGGACACAGAAAACTGGGAAGTGAAGGCAGAGCAGCTGAGAAATCTTGAGGTGAAGCAGATTAAGTGCCTGAAATAGACAGTAGGATGCACATTATGAGACATGACAGATAAGGAAAATAGGATATTAGAATAGAATTTAAAGTAGTGTCAATCAAAAAGAAGGTCAAGAACAACAGAATACTATAGTCTGGTTTTATGTGAAGGGATGCAGAAGACAATTTGGTAAAGCAGATTTGGGAGAGATGGGAAGAAGGCAAGAAAA